>NC_045769.1:86277891-86577891 GCF_008692025.1 Phocoena sinus | reverse complement strand
TCTCTTCCTTCCTTCCTTCCCTTCTTTCTTTCTTCCCTTCCTTCCTTCCTTCCTCCCTCCCTTCCTTCCCTTCTCCCTCCTTCCCTCCCTCTCCAACTTCCTTCCTTCCTTTCCTTTCTCTCTCTCTCTTTTTTTTTTTTTTTTTGGCTGTGCCACATGACTTGTGGGATCTTAGTTCCCCTACCAGGGATCAAACACCCAGATCCCCTGCAGTGGAAGCACTGAGTTCTAACCACTAGACCACCAGGGGATTTCCATCTCTATCTCTTTCTTTAATATTTTTTCCATAGACAGCCCCTTGATCTAAACTACTTGCAAAGTAACAGTTTTTATGAACTTAACTTAAAAAAAAAAACTATTCAGGGTTTCCAGTTCTGAGTCAGATGGAGTAATACACTCCAACCTGTCACTCACAGTGAACGCAGCTATAAAACCTGGACAAAATGTATAGAACATCTATTTGAGGGTCTTACTATAATTTGAAGTACCACTGACCTGACTGAATTTACCAATTTTTCCCCTCCAATATACCCTAGCCTGGATTCAAGTAGTCCAAGACATGGAAGTAAGTATCAGACTAACAGAGAGAACATGGGGATGAAGTCTTCTAGGTCTGGTTTTAGGAGAAAGAAAGGGATCTTTTGGTAGCAACAGTGGTGACTGCAGGGGCCCACATGTGCTTCAAACCTTGAGGGACATGAATATTTAATACTTTGTTTTCTTTCTCTGTCCACTTGCTGCTTGGTCCTGAATGCATGTGTAGTCACAGGAAGTTTGTGTCAGGGTGGTTAACTAAAGCCCCAGATTTCTGTCGAACAAAAAAGGGAGTCCCAGCATATCAGAAAGTATCAGAGAGATCATGGATATATAAGGTTTGGGAAAGCAATCCCATGAAATTATCTGTGAACTCCTTGACTCACTTGAGCTGCATATGCATGGATCTAATTGTAAACAATTTACCACATACTTTGAGAATGGAACTAATTGATGGGCAATTGCCCAGGTTCTAGACTAGCCACTGAGTGGCAAACACACAAGACAGGTGTAAATAACACTGCAAAGGCATGGAAAACTGGAATGTACTTTGAAACCACAAATGGCTAGTTGGAACATGGGGCCTGAACCCAAGTGGGTTTATTGCCTGCAAAAGCAAAGTATCAACAATTTCCATGGGATTTAAACAAGACCTAGAGTCTCATAAGGTAATGTTCAAAGTGTTTGGAAAATAATGGATAATTAATTGGCAAACAAGAACCCAGGAAAACACAATTCACGTGAGGAAAGACAAAGAACAGACACCAGTGCTGAGATAATTAAGATGTTGGATTATCTGACGAAGACAGTAAAGCAGCTATTGTAAAAGTGCTCAAAGAAGTAAGAGTGAACACTCTGGAAGCAAATGTACAGAAAGTCTAAGCAAAAAAGATATAAAGAATTACCAAACGGAAATTTCAGAACTAAAAGTATAACAACCCAGACTCTGCAAAAAAAAATAAACAAACAAATGAAAACCTTCATTGTATGGGCTCAAGAGTTGATTGGAGATGAAAGAGGAAATAGTGAACTTGAGGATAAATCAATAGAAATTATGAAATCTAAGGAATAGAGAAAAAAGAAACAAGAAACAGAGACTCAGGTCAAAAACAACAGGTCTGACATTCGTGTTATAGGAGTCCCAGAAAGTGAGGAGAAATAATGTACTATAGCAAAAAATAGTTGAAGAAATAATAGCTGAAAATTTCCCAAATATGCTGAAAGACAGAAACTTAAAGATTCAGTAAGCCCCAAACAGGATAAACTCAAAGAAATTCAAACTGAGAAACATTGTAATTAAACTGCTAAGTACTAACAACAAAGAAAGAATATCTTAAAAGCAGCCAGAGAAAAATAATGTTTTTCTTACAGGAGATTCAAACAAATTGCAGTTTTCTCATCAGAAATCTTGAAGGCCAGGAATAAGTGTATGAACATTTTTGAAAGAAATGTTGAAATGCTGAAAGAACTGTCAATCTAGAATTCTATATTCAGAAAAAATATAGTTCATGAATGAAAATGAAATAAGAACATTCTCATATGAAGGATAACTAAGAGAATTTGTGTCCAGAAGATCTGCGCCACAAGAATTGCTTAAGACAATTATCAAACAGAAGGGAATTACACCAGAAAGAAGCTTAGAATCAGTGCAATGAAAGAAGAGCAAGAAAAATCGTGAATATTTGGGGAAACATAATATATATGTCTTTTCTTGAGTTCGTTAAAATATTGTTGAGAATCGAAAGCAAAAATTATAACATCATCTGAAGGGGTTAGCAATGAATATAGATGTAATACATAAGGCCACTAAAGCATAAGGGGAGAGGTAAAGGGATCTGTTACCTATATTATACTTCAAGTGGTAAAATATTGATTCTAAGTAAGCAGTTAAGTTAAATATATACTGTAATTCATAGAGCAACCACTAAAAACAGACAAAATATACAAAGAGTAATTTTAAAAATGAATTGAAATGGAATACTAAAAAAATTCAAATAATGAAAAAGAAGGCAGGAAAAGGACAACAAAGTTTGCATTATCTCTTAAAGAGGAGGACACACTTCTCCATCAGGACAATACAAGAAAATAAGAGATCAATATCTCTTATGAATATAGATGTAAAATCATAAACAAAATATTAACAAATCAAATCCAGCAATGTATTAAAGAATGGTTTAATATGATCAAGCAGTATTTATTCCATGCATCCACGTTTGGCTTAGTATTTGATAATCAGTCAATGAAACCCATCTGTGGTATAATAAGAAATATATATATGTCTCTGTCCCCAGTTCATGGCACAGTGCTCCTAAAACCCTTGGAATCTCTGGAGTAATAACCGTATCTTCAGTATCTTTTGTATGCTAATAAGATGACTGGTGGCTGGAGGCCCCTAGACAGCTTTAGGATGGGGGTTGGTCACCAGACAAAGGCATGATTAGAAGGTTGAGTCTTCTAGGGGCTGGAAATTGAGTTAATCACCAGTGGAGAATGATCTAATCAATTATGTCTAGGTAATGAGACCTCTATGAAAACCTCTAAATGACAGGTGTCCGAGAGCTTCTGGGTGGGTGAACACACTGAGGTGCTGGGAGGATAGTGAGCTCAGAAAGGATGCGGAAGCTCCACACACTTGCCTTCTCCTCCCATACCTTATTATCTCTTCCATTTGGGTATTCTGAATTGTAGCCTTTATAATAAACCAGTAATAGTGAGTAAAGCACTTTCCTGAGTTTGGTGATCCATTCTAGCAATTTATATCAAACCTGAAAGGGCAGGGATTGTGAGAACTCTAGACTTTGTAGCCAAGTTGGATAGAAGTGTGGGTACCCTGGGCACCTAATTCTTGTGATTGACATCTGAAGTGAAGGCAGTCTTGTGGGACTGAGCCCTTAAACCAGTGGATTCTGATATTAACTCCAGGTAATTAGTGTCAGAATTGAATTATAGGACATCTAGTTGGTGTCTGGAATGTTGGAGAATTGGTTGGTGTGAAGAAAAACTCACACACTTAATGCAGAAGTTTTGTGAGTAAAAAAGGTAAAGAGCATTTATTAACAGTCTAAGGAAAAAAATCATATGATCAGATCAGTTAATTCAATAAATGGATTTTTCAATATTCATACATAGAATTTAAAAGCTCTCAGGAAGTTAGGAATAGAAGGAAACTTCTTCAGTCTGATAAAGGACTTCTACAAGCTAATGTCATACTTAATAGTGAAAGACTTACACCAGTAAACATTTATTAGAATGGAGAAAATAAAAAACACTGACAACACCAAGTGCTGACAAGGAAGTGGAGCAACTAGAAGTCTCACACATTGCTGGTGGCAATGCAAAATGATACAGTCATTTTGGAAAACAGTTTGGCAGTTTATTATAAAGCTAAATATACATTTATCATATGACACAACAACCCTATTTCCAGGTATTTTTTTCTAGAAAACTGAAAACTTATGTTCCCACAAAAAGCTGTACATGAATGTTAATAACAACTTATTCATTTTGGCCCCAAACTGGAAATGACCCAAATGTTCTTGAGTGAGTGAATAGAAAAGCATTCCATATATTGAATTACTACTCTACAATAAAAAGAAATCAATTATTGATGCCAGACAACTTGGATGAATCTCAAAGGCATTATGCCAAGTAAAATAATTCAGGCTCAGAAGGTTACATACTGTTTGATCCCATGTATATGACATTCTCAAATTGTAGTAATGGAGAGTAGATCAGTGGTTGTCAGGGGTTAGGAATGGGGGCAGTGACCTCAAAGGGTAACATAAGCAGGATTTTGAGGTGATGGAACTATTCTGTATCCTGATTGTGATGGTGGTTACATCAGTCTGTTCATGTGTTAAAACTCATAGAACTGTACATCTAAAAAAAGTCAATTTTACTTTACGTTAATTTAAAAAATAACATAAAAAGCAAAAAATAAGCACATAAATGACAGTCTTAAAATTAGAATATAGAGTGATTTTTTTTCAACAAGTTGCTGAAATTATCAAAGATGGAAGTTGATTATAAGAAAATGAAGTTTTAGGAAATTCTAACCAGAAGAATCAAGATAAAAGTGAGACCTTACCAAATTCTAAAAAAAAATTTTAAAATCAAATCCCATTACATGAGAGCCAGATGTGTAATAATACTTGATGCTTGGTTGAGAAAAATTGGGAGCAAGTGTAAGGCAGTATAATATTTTTTTAAGAATGTAGTAAACTTATGGTAATCATATTTCAACCATTAGTAAGTCTGAAAAAAATACAAAAAGGCTAAGATCTTCTAGCGATGCTAAACAATACTGACCTTGGGAAAGAAGCAACAGTTTGGATGTATGCATATACATACAAATTTCTTAAAACTTTTATCAAAGGAATCAATGTAGAGGCTCAAATTTAAAACTGTATAGTCAGGCTTATAATAAAATGCAGTAATCCTAAAACCTATCACTTTTCACTCTTAGTTATGATTTTTAAAGGCAAAACCTTTGCATTATTCTAGTTTTTAAATCTTAGGAATGTTATTTACATATTTCTAAATAGTTTGGTTATATTTCTATTTTTTCCCTATTAACTTTTTGATATGATAGCTAAGGATTTAGACAATTTATATTTTATCCTTCTCCTCTCCCTCCTTGTCTTAGTCTGTTCAGGCTGCTGTAATGAAATACCCTAGACTGGGTAGTTTATAGACAACAGAAATTTATTTCTCACAGTTCTGGAGGCTGGGAAGTCCAAGATCAAGGGGCCAGCAGATTGAGTGTTGACGCTCCATTTTCTTGTTCATAGATGGCACCTTCTTGGTGTACCACACATGGCAGAAGGGGCTAGGGAGTTCTATGGAGTCTCTTTTATAAGAGCTTCACCTTCATGAAGGTGAAGGTGCTTCATAAGCACCTCCCAAAGGCCCCATCTCCTAATACCATCATCTTTGGTGGTTAGGATTTCAACATATAAGTTTTGGGGAGTCATAAACATTCAGACCATTACATTCCTAATATAATTATATTCACAACTCTGCTCATTTCTGTAATTCAAACAACATATTAAACATTAATATCTTGTCACATCATTAATAGACAGTATCACTGGGCTTTATTTTGTAAGTTGTGGCACTGTCCTTTTCTTTTACTGCACCTCACCTTCTGCTACCTCTGATTCTATGTCAACCATACTCTTATTTAAAAGACATTTATATATATTAGCGTGGATTTATGAATTCTTCTTTTGAGTTATAATCCACTAATATTAATTTGATGCTCAAATTTAGCTAATGAAAGCCCCTTGTGTTGTCCTTTTTGATATATTCTCATCATTCTTTGAGGACTTCCTATTTTCTGCCATGCTGAAATGTTTCAGGCTCATCTTGCACTTTTCCTGATGCAGCCTGGAATTCTTGGAGAATGATATTTGGAAATAAAGTTCATGATGCTAACTCTGCTCATTATTCTTAGTGTGTTATTGTTTCTAGGTTCTCTCAATAGTCATAACTAGGAAATATAGGTATATATCTCCCTATAGATATATATACATGAATACATATATGCACATATATTTATTTTAATATACATGTGTATATGTATATTTGTATAAAGATATGAAGATATGTATATACATTATAAATAAAACATATTTATATATAATAATTATAAATGCACAGATACATATGTTTTTACATATATATTTAAAACTATACATGTAAAAATATGTTTTACATATACATTTAAAACTATCCCAGTTCAACATCATAGATGTTACCTTCACTTTTATATTTTTGTACTTTATAAGATTTGCTTTCTATTCTGTAACCTTTGTAACAGAAGAAGTTAAGTCTTCTGTGTTGTACATATGTTGATTCTAAAAATTGGAAAACAATGAACACATTTTAGATTGTTATTGTAGCTTAATTATTCATTGTAGAGACACATAGTACTTGTTAGGATCATTTTTATTTCTTCACATTTACAGATCCAATGCAGTTATCTCTCTACTATTCAAAGGAGGTTTTCAGGGCTAAATTAAACAGGTTTTCTCTTTTACACCCTCCACCAATTAACTTTATTAAATCTTCAGGTTTTCCCCTCGTCGGTGATAATACTGATTACCTGCCCATATCCTCTTACACTCAATTCCCTCTGAGCATCCAATTTTTTTAGCCATTGATCTTCCTGCTCCAATTTGGCCTGGGAGTACACATCAGTGCTATTCTGAATTAAATCCACTGTTTCCTGAACCTTTCAGCTGTTTTTTTTTTTTTTTCCATTTTGGTAAATGTATACCCTAAAAAGGGCCTAAACATTTTCTGAATGTTTGGAAAATGTCTTTAGTTTTTCCTATGATAAATTGACCTTTTTTGCATGGTTATAAATATTAGATTAAAAATACTCTTCCAGGGCTTCCCTGGTGGCACAGTGGTTGAGAGTCCGCCTGCCGATGCAGGGGACACGGGTTCATGCCCTGGTCTGGGAAGATCCCACATGCTGCGGAGCGGCTGCGCCTGTGAGCCATGGCCGCTGAGCCTGCGCGTCTGGAGCCTGGGCTACGCAAAGGGAGAGACCCCAACAGTGAGAGGCCCGCGTATCGCAAAAAAAACCACCAAAAAACAAACAAACAAAAAATACTCTTCCATTGTCTTTTAGCATCTTGTAATGCCAATAAGAAATCTGATACTAACCTGATGGTTGTTTCTTTTTAAGTGACTCTGTGAACATGTTTAGGATCAAATCTTTATTCTTAGTGTTCTAACTTTTCATACTAGTGAGTCTAGGTGGGGTTACCTTTTTATTCACTTTGCTGGGCACATGGCAGGCACTTGCAGTCTTAGTCTTGACAGCTCTAAATAATATTTTCTATTATTTCTTTGATAATTTCCTTCCATCCTTTTCTTCTGTTCTTCCTCTGATCTGTGTTAATCAGATGTTGGAATTCCTGAATTAATCCTTTATATTTCAATGTTTTCCTCTCATATTAACTATGAGAGGACATCTTTTTTTGTTTGTTTTACATTCCTCTAATTTTTCTGCTAAAACTTCTAGGACCTTTTTTATTTGAAAAAGTTTAAAAATTTATTTTGAAGAGCTCTAATTATTTACCTGTTTCTTTTTTATATCATTCTATTCTTTTCCTTTTTAAAAAACTAAATCAAGGCCCTCTTAGGCTATTAATTAGTGTTCTAACACACCCAGAATAACTGCCCTCATTCCCTCCAAAGAGATCATTCACTCTCTTTTGAGAAGAACTGTTTATCTGTCTTGCCTGGGGGATGAAAATGCCCACTGCTGAAAATTCTGTGTGTGGTTATTTTTGGAGAGCATCATTCATCAGTGCCCCCTACCTTCTGGCCTACTATCTTCTCCTCCCTTCCCTTCATCCCACCTCCAGTTTCTGAGTTCAGACTTACTGATATTCTGCTTTGCAGATTGTTTTTCTTCTAGATGGCAGTTCTTTTTGTGCATATTCTAGGGTGTGGTTTATGGCCATATGGCTTGTCACCTATTCTATTTTATTTTTGCAGGTATATTATATTTTGTTGTTATTTAGATGTACATGTCCCCCACTTTTTGACATCTGTTAAATCACAATGTCTCACAATTGATGATGTTTTAGAACATATTAAACATGTATATTACTTTTTTAAAAAAAAGGGGATCTCAGGTAAATAGGTTATTAACTCACATGCTCTGTGTACTATCTTGAATCAAGTTCCTTTGGTTTCTGTGTTTTGAATTTCCTAGCAAAACAGGTAGCCATGTGTTCCCAAGTCACGTTGCTTCGTGCTGCTGTCTTGAATAAAGTCTAACACAGTGTAGTATGTTTAGCACTTTTTTATGTTATTATTTATAAAGAAGTTAAGAGATACTAAAATAGAATAATTATAATATATAGAAAGTGTTCATGCAGATTATGATAAGGAAAAGTTTAAGTAAATGAATTGAAGGAAAAACTTCTTTCTCCTCATTGGTATGATTTCTGAAATTTATATTATGAAAAAGAAAAATTCTTGGGAAGTCCCAATCTGGGACAATTATGGGTTATAATTCCCTAGAGTTGCTATATATCTAGATCTAGATCTAATTTCCTTTGTGAAATAAGTTTGAGAAACATGATATGTGCTTCTTTTGGAGGGTAATAAAATTCATTAACATGTTAAAGACTGAAAAGTCTTGTAATTAAGAGGCCCATTAGTATTGCTTAATCCAGTATATCCCAACTTTTAAATTATAGAGGTTTCTTTTTCAATAATTTATAATCTCACAGTAGAATTCATGTTTCAAGAAACATTTTTGGATTATGCTGGACTAATGGAATAAATAAAAACTTGGTTTCTAGTCATGATCCTGGCATAAAATAATAGTAAGGTTTTTATTGTCATTCCATATTTTGTTCCTGTCTTCTAAATACTTTGTTAATTCTCTAAATTCCAAGTCTAGAGACTCTCTTAGGAATCTCTTTTTATTTCTAATTTTTCATTTTTCCTCATATCACTCTAAACTTATTTCCAGAATTCTTTGTGTTGATACTTAAAAAAATTCTTTGCATTTTCCCACTGAATTCATCAAACATTTCCATTTTATCTTGCTTAAAGTATACTGTATTTTGGGAAGTATATAAATATACTAGTTACATGAAATAAATTAGTAGGCAGTATTTCTTTCGTACATTGGTTGTTTTCTATTTAAAAAAGAGAAAATGGGTGAAACAGTGCAAACGAGATGCAATTACATGACCCTTGTCATCTCACTGCCTCTAGCAGAGAAAAGTATTCATTTTGTTGCTTTTTATTTTCTGAAAAGGTATTAGGCCTTTGCCTCAAAGGTGTAACATCAGAATAATAAGACATCCTCTTTTGACTTATATCTGACCTCTGCATCCTACTCATTTTTTATTGAGAGTCAGCTAAATAGGTTGCCAGATATTGTGTCTCTTAGGAAATTCTTCCTGGAATCCTGCAGTAAACTTTCAGAGGGAAAAGGCAAATAAAATCAAATTTTCTGGTGGAATGCTTAATACAAGTAATATATTAGTAGCACTTTTGACTTTTTTTCCAGAAATTTATCAGCTATTGATACAGATACATTATGCTGTCTTGATTTAAATTGTTAACTGTCCTCAATTAGTTCTAGTTAGTTTGGGCTGAAATCATTTTGACCAGACTTCTTCAAAATAGAAAAAGAGAATACTCTCGTATCCTAAAAAGAACGAATTCTAATATAGCTTTAATTTTTTTTGTCTTCATATATGAATGATCAAAGTAATTAGTGATCATAAGTGGTTCAATAGTTTATCATGTGATGTTAACAAACAATAGGTCAGAATGTGACAGAATAACTTATTTGCCATCGACTAGCAATATTTTTTTGTGCTGTGGTTACATTGTTAAGCAAACTAAAATAAGCAAATCTTCACGCCAGGGTCTTAGTTAATGTCATTTTGCTTGGCTGAGAAAATCTGAAACATCTCTGAGAAGACATATTTTAAGAGAGCATTAGGACATGCATATTTTTAGGATGCTAATAAAGCCTATCACCCCCTTTGGTTTTAGCTGCCAGAAATTATGATTCATAGTTCTTAATAGCGAAGAACAGAAAACACTGTAAAGGGAAAGAAATTCTAACAGATTGCTCAGGAATGATTTCTGAGTGTCAGTTAATCAGACATTTCTATTTCATTCCTTCAGAAAAATGCATATTTCTGTTTTGAAAAATGGATCTAGAAAAATCTTTATTTTTGCTTTCTAATAGCCCACAATTACTGATCAATTCCTAGTACTATTAAGAAAACAGGATTATGAAAGAATATGAAGCCTTATAATTATTTACATGAACAAAAATGACACAGCTGAAAATTTGCCTGTGAAGAATGTTTCAAAAGAACAAAGGGTGTGTGTGTGTGTGTGTGGTTTAAAGATTCTGGAGTCCAGTTATGTTATTATATTGTATTATTTCTATTTTTCTTATTGTTCTGAAGAAAATGTTAGCCAATTAAAGAAGTACTTTTAATAATTTTTTAAAACATTTTAGAATGTAAAATTTCAAAATATATGACAACATTCTGAATTAGTTGTATTGTGCTAGAAAGCTTTGGAATAATTTAGACTTAGGGGTTGAAAAAGAATTACGTGCTATCATAATTGATAGTCATAGTGTTCTGCATCGAATAACAGCTCTTGCAAAAATCCTAAGCTATGCATGGTTTTGATTGTGATAATACATTTCTGGTGCTGCTGCTTCTTTATTAATGTTGACTTTACTTATGACATGGTTTTCTCTCAAATTCTAGTTGTGTGGACTATTATTACTTTTTTACCTTAAAAGATTTCTACTCCTCTTTTCTTATTACAGCACATTTAGAAATATACAGGGATGTAAAGAGAATTGTCACTGAGAGCCTTGCAGTGTGATGGTTATTTAGCTTTTGAATGGGCTTTTACACAAAAATAACTGTTTTGTGGACATTTTCAGGTATGAGAAAGCATCTCACTTATAAAGAAATCCCCTCTTGTTCAGTTGATCAGTCAATATTAAAAAAATGCATGTGTTGGATATTACAGATTGAAGTATGCAAAGCATTTGTGTTTTAATTAAAATTTTAGAGGAAAAACCCATTCACGTGAATTAATATCAAGATTTTTAACAGGTTGCATAAATGGTGACAAAATTTAAATCTTTGTATTCAGGAAGAATATGGAGTTACTTGGTGAAGATCACTGCATATATTAAATCTTTCAACATATGCTATAAATGTTAAAGATCTGTGGCTATTAAATTACGTGAAAGCAAATGACTCATGAGTAATCACAAATACCTGTTCTGCTTCCACTTATCACTTGTTTTCTAAAAAGTAGCATGGAAATGAAATGCAAACATAACATAAAAGAGTATAACTTCCTGTTAAATGATGCTTTATCATATAATGGGATATTATAGCCTAATTCAATACAGGCCTAAACCAACATTTAAATTAAATGAGAATTCCTGAAGCCAGGAACCTTAGTACTCTAAAGTACATGCTGTTTATGTATCTCTCCAAAAGTTTCTGTTTTCTTTTTTAATTGTTCCTGTGGAAGAGCAAAAGACTTTAGATGTAAATTGATTTCACAAATCGTAGAAGTCAAAAGAAACAAGTAAATAGTGTTAAAAAAAATAGCACAGACTTGGACAAAAACCATCTATAGAGCTGATGAATGAAATGAAATAAAATTTGGCTCTGTCAGAGTTTTCATTACCAATCAGATATATCCTTGGTAATTCTCGTCTTTTTGTCTTTTTTTTGGGAGGGTCCCTGTCACCTCACCTGTTTGCTTTTTGATCTTTTTTTCATCTGAAATCAATGAACAAGGAGTGTGCTTCTTTCAATACACTGTCAAGGGGAAGAACCACTGTCTGGTTCTTTGGCCACATAGATACTTTGTTACTAAGAAGTGAGAGTGTAGCAGCCACAGGGTCATAGAACTTCAGAAAGGAAGAAGCTGTGCTGCTTGGAGTCCTAAGATGCTCTCTGAGGAGCCTCAGAAATCCAGGTCTCCCCAAGGTCACTCAGCTCTAGTGTTTTTCACATATTGGCCTTCCAACTCCGATGATGTCTGAAGAAAGGATTCCACTGTTTGGAAAAAGACTGAAGACCTCCAAGTATAACCTGTCATTTTGTAGGTGAATAAATAATACTTGAAAGTTTAACTGACTAGGGAAGGGTATTGAGGTGCTAAAGGGCCTCACACTTTTCAAAGTACACAAAGAGGGAAGTGACACTGGCAAACTCTTCAAGAATAAAACTCACATCTTCTGCATTTCTAAGACATTTCTTTTTCATTATCATGCTTGATCCCTAGCAGAGATGAGATCACGCCCCAGAACACAGGGCAAATGAGTGGTATGACCAGGAAGGGACTTGTGATCATTTTGAATCTTCGTTTTTGTTCAGTGCCATTTCTGGTAAGCTAGTGTATGCCATATTCACAACTTCTGAAGCAGGAGCAAATGATCTTATTTGAGGGTGACAGGGGTCTGGTCTCCTTTGATACTTGATTCCCAACTGAATGGAGAAAAATAAAAGATGTTAAGCATTAGGGATTCTCTTCCTCGTCTTCCCTCTCTGCCTTGGGCTAGTGCAAGGCAGTGATCTTGGGAAGGCTTGTCTGCTTTTCAAACCTACACTTTTCCTCCTTTGAGCTGTCCTAAGGCTAGAATGGGGGATGGCATGTGGATTGTGGGGAGTGTTCGCCAGCTTTTTGACGACAGATCTGAAGCCTAGTTCTCTAATAAGCTTTGTTGATCTCTGGCTGGTTGTTTTTTGTTTTTGTTTTTTGCGTCTTATTTTTCAATTGGTTTTGAATCCAGGGGGAAATAAAGCAGTTACTTAACTCTCTAAAAAACCCCATATTCATGTTATTCAAACATGATATAAAGGATGGGAAAGATTCCTCAAAGAACTAGACAATACCAATACTACCTCAATCTGTTCTTCAAGTTTATTGCATTTTTCAGAGAATGCACACCTTAGAACATAGATAGGGACTATTTTTCTTTTCTGAATGTGATGCTTTTTGACTGGTTTTCCCAGAATATCAGTGTGTTTGGATCTATCTAATTGAAGACTTAGATGATGTTCCTTCACCCCTTCCTGGCTCAAGTCCAATACCTGTAAGTCATTCCTGCTACTGCTCCCTTTCTCACTCCTTCACCTAATGAATAACAAATTCCTGTCAATTTAATATTTAAAAGAACTTGGGAACCTATCGATATCTCTGTATCACCTGCCTTTACCTGATGCTAGTCCATTATTATCTTTGCTTTTCTGGTGGAGTTAATCTTCACTGTGATAAATTCCTAATTGGCCTTCCTGCTTATTGTGTCCTCATAAATCCATTTCCCACATAGCAGTGACAGTGAAGGAATCGTGTTATTCTACTGCTTTCTTCAGCGGCTTCCTGTCATGCGGAGAATAAAGTCCAAGGCCCTTGCCCTGGCCCCTCAGGCCCTTTGTGATGCCTGACCAAATTCTCCCACTGCATTTTGGGCCCTCTCTCCAGCAATGTCTGCACTTCAAGTCACTCTGGTTGTCCCTGATGGCCTACACTCAACTCCCTGACTATGTTGAGTTTTCACTGCCTTAGGACCTTCTTATACCTCTCTTGCCTAGAAATCTGTTTTTCTCCTTCTCTTTCTCTGAGCTCTTTACAGAGCTCAGCTTAACGATCACTTCTGAGGTCTTTCCTGAACACTCAGACTAAAGTAATTTCCCCCTTTTCTCCACTGTTCTTTTATAATAATACTCTTTTATTGCATAGCGACCATCAACATCTTGCATTTATTTGTGTTTACTTGTTTGCTTTTAAACTGAAGAAAGCTCATCTCAAACTATTGATTAAATAATCATGTCCAGTTAATAACAGGTAAGAATATTTATATATGTATACAGGCATATCTAATTAACTTATCTACACTCACAGCTAGAGTAAATATCTTGTGGTAAAAGCTCATTCTTCTTGTCTAGAATGCTGGTGACAGTCTCAGGAGTGAACAGAGCAAGATCTAGGTTTAGACCACATCCTTTTCTTTGCTTGTCATTTTGGTGTGTGCCTCATGTGCTTCCAAGTCTTGCCCCACCACTGATCAGAGCTGAAGCCATCTACATCCATCAACTTCTACCCACACACAGCCAGACTCAGAGCTTCAGCAGCCACTGCTAGAGAGCGCTCAGGCTTTTTGGCTTCCACTGTGCCAAATGAGTCTTTCAAACACAGAGATTTCTGTTATATGCGCATTGTGCTGGACATTATGTTCTTGTTACTAAGTGTAAAAATTACACATTATTGAAAAAGTTACAGGTGACACGCTCTGGTAGTACCTTCTGCAAAACTCCTATTGTCTGTCCACACCCATGAATGCTTTAGGTAGAGAAGTTTTACAGTCCTTTCTGACTTTGGGTTATGAAGAAGGACATGTTTCTGGAAAGTTCTCTGTGTCAGTTAAAACACTTTTCCTGTATGAGTGGTTTAGCTCCCGATAACTGATGTCACTCTGGAAATAACAATTTCCTTACCAGAACCCACAAATTTAGGATAGGAATTTTCACCTATATTGTTGATGTATATATTTTTTCCACATTCAGGAACCAGTGTTCCAAATTAAGATGAAAACGAAGTGAGAGAGTAGCATTGACATATATACTTTACCAAATGTAAAATAGATAGCTAGTGGGAAGTAGCTGCATCTCATGGGGAGATCGGTTCGGTGCTTTGTGACTGCCTGGAGGGGTGGGATAGGGAAGGTGGGAGGGAGGGAGATGCAAGAGGGAAGAGATATGGGAACATATGTATATGTATAACTGATTCACTTTGTTATACAGCAGAAACTAGCACAACATTGTAAAGCAATTATACTCCAATAAAGATGTTAAAAAAACAAGCTGCCTTGACACATGCAAGTTTGATATGGTCCAAAAGGCTCAATTTCTTTCAGACAAGTGCTGAGGCTGGTGAAATGAGGTATCATTTGGCCACTGTTAAAAGCTAGAATTTCCTTTGTAGAAAAGTGACAATTTCTTTTTTTTTAATATTAATTACTGTCATTTTATTTTATTTTTATTATTTATTTAACAACTTTATTGGAGTATAATTGCTTACAATGGTGTTTTAGTTTCTGCTTTATAACAAAGTGAATCAGCTATACATATACATATATCCCCATATCTCTTCCCTCATGTGTCTCCTTTCCTCCCACCCTCCCCATCCCACCCCTCTTGGTGGTCACAAAGCACCGAGCTGATCTCCCTGTGCTATGTGGCTGATTCCCACTAGTTATCGATTTTACATTTGGTAGTGTATATATGTCCATGCTACTCTCTCACTTTGTCCCAACTTACCCTTCCCCCTTCCTGTGTCCTCAAGTCCATTCTCTACTAGGTCTGCATGTTTGTTCCCGTCCTGCCCCTAGGTTCTTAATGACCATTTTTTTTTTTTAAGATTCCATATATATGTGTTAGCATATAGTATTTGTTTTCCTCTTTCTGACTTACTTCACTCTGTATGACAGACTCCAGGTCTATCCACTTAACTACAAATAACTCAATTTCATTTCTTTTTATGGCTGGGTAATATTTCATCATATATATGTGCCACATCTTCTTTATCCATTCATCTGTCAATGGACACTTAGGTTGCTTCCATGTCCTGGCTATTGAAAATAGAACTACAGTGAACATTGTGGAACATGACTCGTTTTGAATTATGGTTTTCTCAGGGTATATGCCCAGCAGTGGGATTCCTGGGTGGTATGGTAGTTCTATTTTTAGTTTTTTAAAGAACCTCCATACTGTCCTCCATAGTGGCTGTATCAATTTACATTCCCACCAGCAGTGCAAGAGCATTCCCTTTTCTCCACACCCTCTCCAGCATTTATTGTTTCTAGATTTTTTGATGATGGCCATTCTGACTGGTGTGAGATGATATCTCATTGTAGTTTTGATTTGCATTTCTCTGATGATTAGTGATGTTGAGCATTCTTTCATGTGTTTGTTGGCAATCTGTATATCTTCTTTGGAGAAATGTCTATTTAGGTCTTCTGCCCATTTTTGGATTGGGTTGTTTGTTTTTCTGATATTGAGCTGCTTGTAAATTTTGGAGATTAATCCTTTGTCTATTGCTTCATTTGCAGCTATTTTCTTCCATTTTGAGGGTTGTCTTTTCGTCTTGTTTATGGTTTCCTTTGCTGTGCAAAAGCTTTTAAGTTTCATTAGGTCCCATTTGTTTATGTTTGTTTTAATTTCCATTTCGCTAGGAGGTGGATCAAAAAGGATCTTGCTGTTATGTATGTCATAGAGTGTTCTGCCGATGTTTTCCTCTAAGAGTTTTATAGTGTCTGGCCTTACATTTAGGTCTTTAATCCATTTTGAGTTTATTTTTATGTATGGTGTTTGGAAGTGCTCTAATTTCATTCTTTTACATGTAGCTGTCCAGTTTTCCCAGCACCACTTATTGAACAGGCTGTCTTTTCTCCATTGTATATTCTTGTCTCCTTTATCAAAGATAAGGTGAATGTATGTCCGTGGGTTTATCTCTAGGCTTTCTATCCTGTTCCATTGATGCATATTTCTGTTTTTGTGACAGTACCATCCTGTCTTGATTACTGTAGCTTTGTAGTATAGTCTGAAGTCCAGGAGCCTGATTCCTCCAGCTCCATTTTTCATTCTCAAGATTGCTTTGGCTATACAGGGTCTTTTGTGTTTCCATACAAATTGTGAAATATTTTGTTCTAATTCTGTGAAAAATGCCACTAGTAGTTTGATAGGGATTGCACTGAATGTGTAGATTGCTTTGGGTAGTATAGTCATTTTCACAGTGTTGATTCTTCCAATCCAAGAACATGGTATATCTCTCCATCTGTTTGTATTGTCTTTAATTTCTTTCATCAGTGTCTTATAGTTTTCTGCATACAGGTCTTTTGTCTCCTTACGTAGGTTTATTTCTAGGTATTTTGTTCTTTTTGTTGCAGTGGTAAATGGGAGTGTTTCCTTAATTTCTCATTCAGATTTTTCATCATTGTTGTATAGGAATGCAAGAGATTTCTGTGCATTGATTTTATATCCTGCTACTTTACCAAATTCATCGATTAGCTCTAGTAGTTTTCTGGTAGCATCTTTAGGATTCTCTGTGAATAGTATCATGTCATCTGCAAACAGTGACAGCTTTACTTCTTCTTTTCCATTTTAGATTACTTTTATTTCTCTTTCTTCTCTGATTGCTGTTGCTAAAACTTCCAAAACAATGTTAAATAATAGTGGTGAGAGTGGGCAACCTTGTCTTGTTCCTGATCTTAGTGGAAATGGTTTCAGTTTTTCACCATTGAGGATGATGTTAGCCGTGGGTTTGTCATATATGGCCTTTATTACGCTGAGGTAGGTTCCTTCTGTGTCTGCTTTCTAGAGAGTTTTTATCACAAATCGGTGTCGAATTTGTCGAAGGCTTTCTCTGCATCTATTGAGCTGATCATATGGTTTTTCTCCTTCAGTTTGTTAATATGGTGTATCACATTGATTGATTTGGTTATATTGAGGAATCCTTGCATTCCTGGATAACCTCCACTTGATCATGGTGTATGATCCTTTTAATGTGGTGTTAGATTCTGTTTCCTAGTATTTTGTTGAGGATTTTTGCATCTATGTTCATTAGTGTTTTTGGCCTATAGTTTTCTTCCTTTGTGACATCTTTGTCTGGTTTTGGTATCACGATGATGGTGGCCTCATAGGATGAGTTTGGGAGTGTTCCTCTTTCTGCTATATTTTGGAAGAGTTTGAGAAGGATAGGTGTTAGCTCTTCTCTAAATGTTTGATAGAATTTGCCTGTGAAGCCATCTGGTCCTGGTCTTTTGGTTGTTGGAAGATTTTTAATCACAGCCTCAATTTCAGTGCTTGTGATTAGTCTGTTTATATTTTCTATTTCTTCCTGGTTCAGTCTCAGAAGGTTGTGCTTTTCTAAGAATTTGTCCATTTCTTCCAGGTTGTCCATTTTACTGGCATACAGTTGCTTGTAGTAATCTCTCATTATCCATTGTATTTCTGCAGTGTCAGTCGTTATTTCTCCTTTTTCATTTCTAATTCTATTGATTTGAGTCTTCTCCCATTTTTTCTTGATGAGTCTGGCTAATGGTTTGTCAATTTCGTTTTTCATCTCAAAGAACCAGCTTTTAGTTTTATTGGTCTTTGCTATTGTTTCTGTCATTTCTTTTTCATTTATTTCTGTTCTAGTGTTGATGATTTCTTTCCTTCTGCTAACTTTGGGGTTTTTTCTTCTTTCTCTGATTGCTTTATGTGTAAGGTTAGGTTGTTTATTTGAAATGTTTCTTGTTTCTTAAGGTAGGATTGTATTGCTATAAACTTCCCTCTTAGAACAGCTTTTGTTGCATCCCATAGGTTTTGCGTCGTTGTGTTTTCATGGTCATTTGTTTCTAGGAATTTTTTGATTTCCTCTTTGATTTCTTCAGTGATCTCTTGGTTATTAAGTAGTGTATTGTTTAGCCTCCATGTGTTTGTATTTTTTACAGACTTTTCCTGTAATTGATATCTTGTCTCATAGCATTGTGATTGGATAAGATACTTGATATGATTTCACTTTTCATAAATTTACCAGGGCTTGATTTGTGACCCAGGATATGCTCTATCCTGGAGAATGTTCCATGAGCACTTGAGAAGAAAGTGTATCCTCTTTTCTTTTGGATGGAATGTCCTATAAGTATCAATTAGGTCCACCTTGTTTAATGTATCATTTAAAACTTTTGTTTCTTTCTTTATTTTCATTTGGGATGATCTGTCCATTGGTGAAAGTGGGGTGTTAAAGTCCCCTACTTTGACTGTGTTACTGTCGATTTCCCCCTTTATGGCTGTCAGCATTTGCCTTATGTATTGAGGTACTCCTATGTTGGGTGCATAAATATTTACAATTGTTATATCTTCTTCGTGGATTGATGCCTTGATAATTATGTAATGTCCTCCTTTGTGTCTTGTAATAGTCTTTGTCTTAAAGTCTATTTTGTCTGATATGAGAATTGCTACTCCAGCTTTCTTTTGATTTCCATTTGCATGGAATATCTTTTTCTGTCCCCTCACTTTCAGTCTGTATATTTCCCTACGTCTGAAGTGGGTCTCTTGTAGACAGCATATATATGGGTCTTGTTTTTGTATCCATTCAGCCAGTCTGTGTCTTTTGGTTGGAGCATTTAGTCCGTTTACATTTAAGGTAACTATTGCTATGTATGTTCCTATTATCATTTTCTTAATTGTTTTGGGTTTGTTATTGTAGGTCTTTTCCTTCTCTTGTGTTTCCTGCCTAGAGAAGTTCCTTTGGCATTTGCTGTAAAGCTGGTTTGGTGGTGCTGAATTCTCTTAGCTTTTCCTTGTCTGTAAAGGTTTTCATTTCTCTGTCAAATCTGAATGAGATGCTTGCTAGGTAGAGTTACCTTGGTTGTAGGTTTTTCCCTTTCATCACTTTAAATATGTCCTGCCACTCCCTTCTGGCTTGCAGAGTTTCTGCTGAAGGATCAGTTGTTTACCTTATGGGGATTCCCTTGTATGTTATTTGTTGTTTTTCCGTTGTTGCTTTTAATATTTTTTTCATTGAATTAGTTTTTGATAGTTTGATTAATATGTGTCTTGGCGTGTTTCTCCTTGGATTTATCCTGTATGGGATTCTCTGTTCTTCCTGGAGTTGATTAACTATTTCCTTTCCCATATTAGGGAAGTTTTCAGCTATAATCTCTTCAAATCTTTATTCAGTCCCTTTCTTTTTCTCTTCTTCTTCTGGGACTCCTATAATTGGAATGTTGGGTGTTTAATGTTGTCCCAGAGGTCTCTGAGACTGTCCTCAATTCTTTTCTTTTTTTCTTTATTCGGCTCTGCAGTAGTTATTTCCACTATTTTATCTTCCAGGTCACTTATTTGTTCTTCTGCCTCAGTTATCCCGCTATTGATTCCTTCCAGAGAATTTTAAATTTCCTTTATTGTGCTGTTCATTATTGTCTGTTTGCTCTTTAGTTTTTCTAGTTTCTTGTTAAATGTTTCTTGTATTTTTTCCATTCTGTTTCCAAGATTTTGGATCATCTTTACTATCATTCTGAATTCTTTTTCAGGTAGTCTGCCTGTTTCCTCTTCATTTGTTAGTTCTGGTGGTTTTTGCCTTGCTCCTTCATGTGCTGTGTGTTTCTCTGTCTTCTCATTTTGCTTAACTTACTGTGTTTGGGGTCTCCTTTTTGCAGGCTGCAGGTTTGTTGTTCCCATTGTTTTTGGTGTCTGTCCCCAGTGGCTAACGTTGGTTCAGTGGGTTGTGTAGGCTTCCTGGTGGAGGGGACTAGTGCCTGTGTTCTGGTGGATGAGGCTGGATCTTGTCTTTCTGTTGAGCAGGTCCGCATCTGGTGGTGTGTTTTAGGGTGTCTGTGACCTTGTTATAATTTTAGGCAGCCTTTCTACTAGTGGGTGGGGTTGTGTTCCTGTCTTGCTAGTTGTTTGGCATAGGGTGTTCAGCATTCTAGCTTGCTGGTCATTGAGTGGAACTGGGTCTTGGCATTGAGATGGATATCTCTGGGAGATTTTCACCGTTTGCTATTAAGGGTAGCTGGGAGGTCTCTGGTGGACCAATGTCCTGAACTTGGCTCTCCCATCTCAGAGGCACAGGCCTGACACCCGGCCAGACAACCAAGATCGTGTTATCCACGAGGTTCAGAATAAAAGTGAGAAAAAAGAAAGAAAGAAAAAATAAGTAAATGAAATAAAGTTATTAAAATAAAAAATAATTATTAAAAATAAAGAATTAAAAAGTAATAAAAAAAGAAGTAAAGAAAGAAGGGAACAACCAATCCAAATAACAAATCCCCCAATGATAACAAGCGCTAAAATCTATACTAAAAAAACAACATGGAAAAACAAAGAAAACAGATAGAACCCTAGGACACATGGTAAAAGCAAAGCTGTACAGACAAAATCACATAAAGAAGCATACACATGCACACTTACAAAAAGAGAAAAAGGAAAAAAAAATATATCATTGTTCCCAAAGTCCACTGCCTCAATTTGGGATGATTCGTTTTCTATTCAGGTATTCTACAGATGCGGGTACATCAAGTTGGTTGTGAAGATTTAATCCTGTGCTCCTGAGGCTGCTGGGAGTGATTTCCCTTTCTCTTCTTTGTTCGCACAGCTCCTGGCGTTCAGCTTTGGATTTGCCCCTGCCTCTGCATGTAGGTCACCCCAGGGAGTCTGTTCCCGCTCAGATGGGGTGGGATTAAAGTAGCAGCTGATTAGGGGTCTCTGGCTCACTCAGGCTGGGGGGAGGGAGGGGTACGGATGGCGGGCGAGCCTGTGGCGGCAGAGGCTGGCGTGACATTGCACCAGACTGCGGTGTGCAGTGTGTTCTCCTGGGGAAGTTGTCCCTGGATCACGGAACCCTGCAGTGGAGGGCTGCACAGGCTCCCAGGAGGGGAGGTGTGGATATTGACCTGTGCTTGCACATAGGCTTCTTGGTGGCTGCAGCAGCAGCGTTAGCATCTCATGCCCATCTCTGGGGTCTGCGCTGATAGCCGCAGCTCACGCCCATCTCTGGAGTTCGTTAAGGTGGTGCTCTGAATCCCCTCTCTCGTGCACCATGAAACAAGAGGCAAGAAAAAGTCTCTTGCCTCTTCGGCAGTTCTAGACTTTTTCCCAGACTCCCTTCCGGCTAGCTGTGATGCACTAACCCCCTTCAGGCTGTGTTCACGCAGCCAACCCCAGTCCTATCCCTGGGATCTGACCTCGGAAGCACAAGCCTTAGCTCACAGACCCCACCCGTCCCGGCGGGTGAGTGGACAAGCTTCTTGGGCTGGTGAGTGGTGGTCGGCACCGATCCTCTGTGCAGGAATCTCTCTGCTTTGCCCTCTGCACCCCTGTGGCTGCACTCTCCTCCGTGGCTCTGAAGCTTTTGCCCTGCCACCCACCGTCTCCACCTGTGAAGGAGCTTCCTAGTGTGTCAAAACTTTTCCTCCTTCACAGTTCCCTCCCAGTGGTGCAGGTCTTGTCCCTATTCTTTTGTCTCTGTTTTTTCTTTTTTTTTTCTTCTGCCCTACCCAGATACGTGGGTATTTTCTTGCCTTTCGGGAGGTCTGAGATCTGCCTGTGTTCAGTAGGTGTTCTGTAGGAGTTGTTCCACATGTAGATGTATTTCTGATGTATTTGTGGGGAGGGAGGTGATCTCAACGTCTTACTCTTCCGCCATCTTGAAGGTCTCCAAGTGACAATTTCTTAAGGACCAACTCCATTGTAGACAACGTGCTAAACATATAATATATTAAAATGTAATGCCGGGCTTCCCTGGTGGCGCAGTGGTTGAGAGTCCACCTGCTGAATCAGGGGACATGGGTTTGTGCCCCGGTCCGGGAAGATCCCACATGCTGTGGAGCGGCTAGGCCTGTGAGCCATGTCTGCTGAGCCTGTGCGTCCAGAGCCTGTGCTCCGCAACGGGAGAGGCCACAACAGTGAGAGGCCCTCGTACCGCAAAAAAAAAAATGTAATGCTGATCCAAGGAAAAGAAGAAAAACATGGCTGTCCATGTCCTTTGACAAGAGGAGAGTGTTGTGCTTTGTATTTTAGTGAAACTTCTCTATCTTTGTAAAGTTATATTAAAAGCTTATGTCAGTAAAAGTTTTGAAATGAGGAAAAGCAACATTCATGCTTAACAGCATGTTTTTCAAGCTGTCTCAACAATGAGTGAGTCATTGTGGAACTGAACAGAGTTCAGTCTGGTTCTCAGCCTCCCAGTCTCAGAAGCCTGATTTCAATTGCATACCAAGAGTGAATCCATTTTTCAGCATGGCTGATGTGGAGTCAGAATGCTGTCTTATCAATTTAGAGTGAAAAATGTAACTCACAGACCAGCTTTATAAGGACACTTACTTACTTTGGGCAATCCTACCTGGGCATCTAATTTATTAACAGTAGTGTGGTTACTGAGCCTACAAGAAGAAGGAGAAGGAGAAAAAAAGAAGATGAGGAGGAAGAGGAAGAGGAAGAAGAAAGAATCAAATAATAAACAGATTTACATTGGTATATCCCCTTCCCCAACAGGGATGGAATTTTCAGTTTTTGGCTGAGTATTTCCCTTTTCTAGACAGAGCTGGATAGCACTGCCAATATATGCCTCTGCAACTTTTTTTTCATGTTTTGGTGGCTGACCAACTCAATTTTGAATGCACATATTTTTAAATCTCTGTTAAAACAGTCAATTCAAGTACAATCAAATATTGCAGAACTTGGAGCCATTACTTCTTTAATGTGGCTATATATGTCTTCTCTGGTACATTGGATACAGATATTAAATTAAATTTCTCAAAATTAAAACTGGGTGTCAAATATTGAAAACACTGTGCTTAAGAATACTGTGTGGATCAGCATTAAATAATCATTTGTAGGCTAGTTGCTTAACAGTGTCTTTTAGCCAATCACAGAAGGAAGGAATGTTGGAAATAAAAACTAAGAAACTAGACAAAGAGGAAGAGGGGTTAAAGATAAGGACTGTTGTTAAAGGGCTGCTTCTTAGATTCCATTTGGCTGGGGCACATTGATGCTCATTTGCCTGCTTCCTGCTTAGCCTGGACAGAAGAGAGGGTCCTTGTTTGCAACAAATCTGTGAAGCTGGGCTGCTGTTTTTCCAGATAAAGTACCGTACTACAAGCTTTTGATCTGAATATTGGATGAGAAATTTTAAAATTGCCTAATTTAATTTATAATTTTTGTATTTCAGCTAGCTAGCCCACATTAAATACAAATATTGTTTGGTTGACACTATTTGCTTGATTTATTGTTCTTTTTTACCTGTACAGAGGCCCTGTTGGAGATTTCTTTTTAAGCACTGGCTTCTTATTGTGAGTTGTGTCTCTAACATTGGAGGAGGGAAATATATCCTGCAAGATTTTCTTGCAGCATAAACCATTTTGAGGACCTTTTAGTCTTTGTAGATGATTTCACAGAATTTAAAGTCTGAGATCACTATGGATATAGGGAACTGGAAGAAACTCAACTGGGTATTTGCACTGTCATTCCCTGAAATGCAACTGTGGGTTTGAAATCGTTATTGAAAAGAGTGGAAACAGATCAATTAAGAAAGAAACATTTATTAACAGAACCAATAAAGCTGTTTTTGCTCTTTACTGGAGATCAAAGTACTGTTAATAAAAAATCGAAATAAATTAAAAGTTAGACCATTTACAATTAACTTAAAGTCTATAGTTTAAATCTGGAGTATGCTCATTTGAAGGACATTTTCAAAGTTTTATATTGAATCAGATGGCTGTTTTTTAGACTTTTGAAATGAAGACTGTGCCTTGGAATCAACAATCTGAATGTAATTGTGAAGGCAAAAAACAAGATCATCAAGTAGTTTTATCGATACACTCTTCAGTTTGGTAATATATACTTATCATGTAGTAGTACATTTATTCTGAGATAAATTTCTTTCTTCTTCCTCTTCCTCTTCCTCCTTGTCTTCTTCTTTTTCTCCTTCTCCTTATTCTTGTAGCCTGGCAGATCAGAGGCTTACATAATTATGGACTGTAGAACATGAACAAGACAATTTTTATTCTCATTGTTCTGAATGTCATAATAAATGCTCTCATAAGATAATGGAATCTTCCATTCTTTGGCTAAATATATAAAACCACACACTTTGGCTAATATATAAAATTACAATTGTATATAAGTATAAAAATCACACACAATATACCATTTAATTCCCATGCAACGTGGAAAAACTTTAGTTTACAAGACTGACTGGCCCTGGATTCTTATTACAGGTTAAAGGTTGCTGCCTGAACTTTTGTTTAAAAGTAAGCACACAAATAAATTTTGTTTAAAACAAAACAGAACAGAACAAAATAATAATAAAAAGAACCCTGGCATTACCTAAATGGCAGTCTTTGAGAGATGTGACTCTTCTAATGATGCTAACTTTATTGCAAGCTCTGGTAGAACTGTGAGCTCTGAATTGGTTGGAGAAATACTCCTTTCAGATTTGTCATGAATATGCTGGTTGCCCCTTAAACAGACTGGATGGGAAGCTCTGTGCAGTTATCAAAGAGAAGGAAAGCAGAGTTTTCTTGGAAACTAGGCAAGAGACTAAATGAATGCCCTCAGAACAGTGAATCTCAAATACTGGCCAATGGACTCAAGCTGATCTGTGATGACATTTTCACTGGATTGCAGTGAAATTAGATCTTCAAGAAAAAAAATAAACTTTTCATTAAGTGTATTCTTTTTAAAGAATTATTCTATATTGAGAGATTCTGTACTTCCTACTTTTTTGGTGTTTATATAATGATGTAATGATGATAGTGGATATAGTTTCATTCCTTTTATTTAATATTTTTCCTTGACAAAATTAAAAAATATAATGGTAACTATTTGCTTTGTAAAATTTTTGGGGATTTTTATTGATTCAAAAAATTTCAAAGTCTAGGGAGTCCAGGATTAGGAGAACGTTAGCCTGCTGTGTAACAGGTTCTTAGCTTTATTCTTCTTTCTTAGCTTTTACTGTGACGTTATGATCATTAAAATTGGTAACTCTGGCCTGATTTTATCTGAGATTAGAAACCAGATACAGGGGCAATTTTAAAGCTATTTAACATTACCCAAAGCTTAAGAATTTTTTGTAAAGTTTGGCCAATATAATTATGGCCTAAGTATTGTTAACAGAGGGCCACTGTCAGATTCTGGAAGTGTCTCATAAACAAATATTATATTTTATACTGGCACAGTTTGTTTGTTTGTACATTATTTATGCTTAACTCTGACAAGTGATAGAAACAAAGTGGATTCTGCACCTTTTGAAAACATGTTGCCCAGTTAACAAGAACATTTTTGGTAGTTTATATGCCAGAGCTAATCTGGGTTTCCATACCTTGCAAGCATACCTCTGAAGACTAAACCCTTCCATAATTTTGGTAGCTGTTGTACACATAGCACAAGCCCAGCCTAGAGATGGCTTCTAAAGCTATGTGAATGTGCTTGGGAACTGTGACATGTACTACTTACTAAAATGGACTCTAATATAATGGACATAAAATTCCTGAATATTTAGATGAAAGATACTTTCGAGTTCCTGTAAATCAGTGTTACCCAAACTAACTTGTACTGCAAATTGCTAAACAATCTAAATTCTGTATGATAGGCTCCAGATATGGCATAGATGAGATAAAAGAGGATGTGAGTGGGAGCGGGTAAGCTCGAATAAAAATTTTGTATTATTATTCTGACCCAAACTCCATCTGCTTACCAAGATGGCTATTTTTCTAGGAGGCTCATTTTATAAAGCGTTAAAAAATCTTCTATACTTCAATTATTTTATTTAATAATAGGTTTTATTTAAAATTTTAATATCCACCTTTATTTTTAATAGATTTTAAAGGTATATGATATATAATTATCATAAATTCTTAACAATTATCCAAAACAAAAAATCACTTAGTTTCATTTTACTAAGGATGGTAGGCATGCAGCTGATAATCATATGTCTAAATATATATCTATTACATACAACCATGGCTGCACATTAGTATCAGCTGGGGAGTTTTAAACCACACTGATGCCTGGGCCCACCAGATATGGCCCTGGACCCCGTAGTTTTTGCAGCTCCCCAGGTGATTCTAGTAGCTTGGAGAAATATAGGTTCTGTCCCTAAGGCAGGTACTTCTGAAAAAGGTGACTACATAAAGAAAGAGTTTTCTTACATCTTATTTGTCCTTATAAAATTTATTTTCAAAGATTAAATTTAAGATGTTTATTAGTGCATTTCCGTGGAAAAAATTGGAAAAAAGGTATTTTTGAAGGGAATATTGTTACTTAATTTCTCCCACATCCTTGTAATATCCTCTGCATATGTCATCTCTTTATTTACTTCCTTCCATCTCTTCTAGAGCTAATTCCCAACTCCCACTACTGTTAACCCTCTTCCAGAAATGAGCTTATGTCTACCATTCTGAGTGGGCTTTAACATTTTTGCATATATGTTCAATTCTTTAAAACCTGTTGAAATTCAATAACAAGACTAGGAGACATAGGAATGATGCCAGGAGTGTGTAGTAGGTGGGAGAGAATCTTTCCCCAAGAGGCTGGAGGTATTTCAGGATTAGACTATGTATATACATATGTATGCATTTATGCATATAGTATATACACATATATGTGCTATAGATGTTCTTTATGTGTATAGTATGTGCTATGTTGTGTTACAGGCGTGTGGGGAAGGACAGTGTGACAATGTGTCTTTCTCTTTCACTGTACTGTGTGCTGCTCAGGATCAGGTATCTTGATTTATTACTTTGTATCCTCAGCCTTGCCCAGTGGCTAGCATATTGGTGCTCTGTAAATGTTGGTGGCATGAATGCATGTTAAAAAGAGAGAAGGAGAGGAAGAAGGAAAGGAATAGGATGCATTTAAGGTGGCATTCAACATGATAGGGCAGAGAATAAATAGTTTTGATGTTTTCAGCTGTACATAGGTAGAAGGCATGCTTGGCAGGTCAGGAAAGGAAGAAAGGAGACTATTCAGCAAAGCCTGGCCCTCGGGCTCATATTCATAAAGATCCACAACCTAGGATCCCTTCTGTCTTCAAAGGAGCCTCATCCCTTCACATGGTGGGAAGAGGAAGGGGTGGGTAATGGGTGGAGAATAGAAATCTAGATCTGAAATAGCTTCCCTGTTTGTGGAAATAGCTTTTCAGTATCCCTCATATTCCAGTGACTGGGGAATTGTACTTCTGTATTTCTAAAAGTCTTCTTCCTAAGATTGCTTAGAAGGTAGGATGGGAACTACCGGTTTGTAGAAGAAAAAGCTTTACCTTTGCAGTGGCCTAAGGAGCAATGAGATTTCAGGCGATACTTGGATTCCTGCTTCTTGGAGTTAACAAACATTCTGGGGCTGCACTGTGGGGAAGAAAAAGAAAATGAATAGAATGATGCTTCAATTAATTTTTCTCTTGGTCATCTGTCTTTTCCTGTTTTATTTTTTTGCTTCTTATTCTTTTGCTGTTCCTCATATGTCATAACATTATTTTGAGGCAATATTTAATAAATTATAAGAAATTACTCTCAGTGACTTGACAAAATAAAAGAATGTGCTTTCCCCCCCCCCCCCGAATTAACCGGATAGATTACATTTCTTAATAACAGACAAAGTGAGGCTGGTTGCAGAGTTTTAAAGTTATCTATAATTTTATACATTCTTATATTTTATTTTCATAATTTTATATTTAAAAAATCTTTTGGTTTTATAATTTGACTTCTGTTTTTCTTTTGACAATAATATGTGTGTGGGTTGCTGTGGGTGTGTGCACATATACCTTTTATCCCCGAGTACTGTCAAATGTTCTTTCTGAAAAAGACATCATGTTTTCCTCCATAAGGTTATTAACATTTTGTATTAACATTAAGAAATGTTTCCTCTCCACAATTAAGTGTTAAAAGTCACCTGTGCTGGTTATATTATGACTGTCCTTCCAGGCCACCCTCTCCCAGGGCGGCTGATTGCAAGAGCTACTCTCTGCCTTCTGGTTGGTCTCTGTCAAAGACTGACAAGAATGGTGAAGCAGTGGGTGGGAGGAGCATGGGGTCAGAGTATTTTTCCCCCCAGCTCCTTCCATGGTGCGTGGCTGCGGTTGCCTATGGCCCTCTAGCAAAGCCACAGGCCCTATCCAGTAAGGGGTCCTTTGCACTCACCGCTCTCCGAGCTCTGGTAACCATTCTTCCTCTTGCCTCTTCAGGCCTCAGGCTGTACAAGCTCTCCAGTGTTGCTGGCCCTGGTGCACCCTATTCCTAAGTTGTCCCCTGCTCACATTTTTATAAAGGGTCCTTTTATTAATATCTCCTCAGTCTCCAGGCTTGCATGTGTCATCTTGCTTGGACTGTGATCCTGCCAAATACACCACCTCAGAGCATTTATCCCAGACCCCCACTAAATGGTTGAGGTGTAGATAACTAAATGCCGTTTTTCATCCTTGGTATGTTTGGGGAGAAGTCTGTCTCTTGCTTTTGGTCTTTCACTCTTCGTTTTTCTCCAGGAAGGATTTTAAACTTTTAGCTCCTCTTCAACTTGCCTCAATTGAGAGTGTTTAAATATCAGCAGATTTCCAGGGACATGGAAAATATGAAGGAATGTATGCGTTCTGAGACCTATCCTGGTATGAGCTTCATGGTATTTTAGGAGAATAGATTGAGATCTGAAGGTCCTGACTTTGTCTTAAAGGCAGACATAAATAAGTTGTTTCTGCTCTGCTGTGTATTCTCTGAGATAATAAAAGTATATGAAATGCACGGGGGAAAAGCCCATTTTTCATTTTATCAAGTCACTAAAAGTAATTTTTTATCATTTATTAAATATTGCCTAAAAATAATGAGTTTCTTTTTTCTCTCTCAAATTTGGATATGCCTATCATTTACTTTTCACCTATGACTTTGAATAAGTTTGTATATTTGCATACATATCATACTGGTGAGAGTAAGTTGTTCGGGCTTCCCTGGTGGCACAGTGGTTAAGAATCCGCCTGCCAATGCAGGGAACACGGGTTCGAGCCCTGGTCTGGGAAGATCCCACATGCCGCAGAGCAACTAAGCCCGTGTGCCACAACTACTGAGCCTGTGCTCTAGAGCCCGTGAGTCACAACTACTGAGCCCATGAGCCACAACTACTGAAGCCTGTGCACCTAGAGCCAGTGCTTTGCAACAAGAGAAGCCACTGCAATAAGTCCGCGCACCTGAACGAAGAGTAGCCCCTGCTCGCTGCAACTAGAGAAAGCCTGCATGCAGCAACGAAGACCCAACACAGCCAAAAAAAAAAAAAGTAAGTTGTTCAGTTTTTGTTTTTTTTCCCTTGTGAGCAGTTTGGATTGACTTTATCAATCTTTAAAAGAAAAAACACTTAATAAAATCAATTAAATACAAATTTCAGGATATTTCTTTAATGGAAATTAAATACTTTATTCATATATTGTATCTTCATTTTATTTGAAAACCTAAAATTGTAGCGAAAGCATGGGAATAAATGCTACCTTTTAATCTATTGTGAGAGATATGTAACACATTGACAGATGAAAACAACTAGGGACTATTTTATAAGCCTCAAATCATCAAATAAGTGACATGTTTGAGTCAATCAATTTAAGAGGTTACTGGTTCACTGATGAAACCATTTGAAGAAAATGTGCTGTTTGATGTTACAGAAGCCAAAAGCTGAATAAATGTGTCATCTGTTTTTCATTTTAATTTACTATTTCTGAAGTATTTACTGTGTATTAAAAAATCTTTTTACCCTTTCGAATCTTTTGGACAACCTGGAAAAATTCAGAACAGTTTAACATACATCTATAAAAGCACATTCTCAGCTATCTTGTTCATATGTGATATTAATAGCATTATATATCAACTTTTTAATTCATGTAAGAAAACTATTTTACATTTAGCTGCTGAGTTTTAAATAGAATATATAAGAAAAGAAAAGATAAAGACTTCTAGTTCAGAACAAAAATTAATTAATAAAAGAAGTTTTTTTTTTTAAATTGTACATTATAAATCAATCTGAAAAGTGTTTCTAGTTTGGAACAAAAATATCTGGGAGCATGTTACCTTTAAAAAATAAATATGTTTTAAAAGGACAAGCTTTGTCTTAAGAGATTATTATTTTGTGCTGCTGTCTGTGAGAAAATGTTGCTAGATTAAGAGATTCTCCTAATTCAATTCTCCCTTCAACCCCTATCCTTCCCTTGCAGTTAACACCCAATTACTGTTTTTCCTTTTCTCATTTTTTTAAACCTCTCATCCACAAATTGCTTTTTAAAAAGATCCCTCTCTTCTCTCCCGATGCTCTTCTCTGCTCTCTGCCCTCTCACCTCAGACCACTCCCTCGAGCTGGATCCATCCAGTCCTACCTCTTGACAAAGCTAATTTCTTCTTCTCAGTTTGGCTACTAAATCTTACACTCTGCCCTAAGCAGGCTACTTGTGATGCCTCTGGATATCCATTTATGCATATCCACATACTCTAAATGCCACCACTCCTTAATTCACTGATTTTTAGCCAGAAGCAGGGGGCGGGGGTGGGGGAGAGGGAAATATCAATGCCTTGCTTTAAAGCTACTGTCTTCTACTGGTTTTCATTAAAGGGATGGGAGAATTAAAAGTAATATTTCTCAGGTTTTTTTGAGTTGGTTTCTAGGAGTGAGTGTCTTTACCCAGCCAGGTTTAGGCAATAGGGATGGAAAGTGATAAGGAAAAGCAACAGGGGTGTTGGAAGTCTCTAAACGGGATCCTTCTAGAAAAGAAATAGTCCTGCAAACAGGAGATGTGATTACATAGGCTTAATTAACAGTTCAAAGTATTGGGGAGGACTTATCAATGGTAGGATGCGTGTTTCTTGTTCTTTAATGAGTAAATGACCCATTCCAGTGCATGAGCACATATCAGAAGCACATGGCAAAGAAGAAGCATGGTGTTGGTAGATCTGATCAAAGTTTTTCAAAACTGACTCCAAGTATTTGATGAAGAAGATTAACATGGAGAGAACTTACCAAACACATACAGCATAAGAGCCAAGAGACCTTCTAAGGGACTACAAGGCTCCAGCATGCCCACATAAAGAATATCATTAAACAGAAAGAAGACAAAGACAAGAATAAATATCTAAGTGCTGAGTCTGTAGAGTAACTGAACTGCCGATTGATGATTTTTTTGTTCTATTTTTAATATATACACCAGAAGATGTTTTCAGTTTTTAAAAGCAAACAAAGCAATGAGTTTGACCTGGGTTCTAACTGTGTAACTCTCTTAAGTGTTCTGAAAGATGTCTGGACCAGAATTGGTTAATTAGCGCTTTGTGTTGCACTGTTACATATGACCTAACCAGAGATAAAAAGGTTTAAAGGTCTCTTGTAACCCTGCAATGCCATTTGTAACACAAAAATAACCCCCTTTCATTGCTAGCATGCCACTGTAGCACGCAGGTTATTTTTTCCCTTCACTGCAATAAGGGCAGCTTTCGCATCAGAAGAATTCTTGGCAAATTAATGCGCTACCTCTTGGGCTAATTAAATTAGAAAGGATCAAAAATACAGAGCGGCTTTTGTGGTGGACACAATGTCGTGCTTCATGCATCTTGCTCAGAGAGGAATTTCTGCCATTTAGCCCCCTTTGCCTCTAGCAGTGTTCTGGACTCTCTAACACAGTCAAGTTCCTAATTTGCCTCAATGAGAGAGAATTATTAACTGATAATAAGAAAAGGAGCATTCACAGCTCCAGGCCGGGCTGTGTGGAAAAGGGTGATCTACCCAGCACCTGAAGCGCATGCAATTTTTATTAATTCCTGCCTAAAACAATGCATTCAGGAGTAAAATTGCTGTGCAGATGATAAAAACAATTACGCCTTTGATTTGTTCATTCTAAAAATGTGAACTACTTTAGCTCAAATATAACCAGATTAAACAACTAAAGCGGTTGCTCACCTCTCATTTAAATCTAGTTTGGATTGCAGCAAGCATGTTTTATGTCGAGAAGTTGCCACTGCCACTTAAACTGATTGTTCCTATTGAAATCGCTGAGTGCACAAGTGATTTTGGCAATAATTAATATTGTTGTCTCTATATTGTGGTCCTTTGTTTAGAGGATGACACTGATGATGGTGTTGTTATCTTTATGGGCGTTAATCCCAGAAAGAGAGATATAGGCTCCAGCAATCAATCCTTGCATGACTACGTGTTTCCTTAGACTTCCCGTGTTTTGCTGCTGTTTATAGAGTCTTTTGTTTGCAAGTCTGTCACTTTGCTTCTTAGATATCATGGTAGCTTTGATCAAAACAAGATACCTTCATTTCTACTTGCTGCAACATCACAAACAGCCTATTGCTTTCCAGATATCATGTCACAACAATTGGAGTTTCTTCAGTTGTTTGCAGAGTTTCTTCTGCTGTTCGTTTGAGGGTGACTGTATGTTAGTGAACTTTGCTGTCTTCCAGGTTTCGCATGTCTACAATTCACAGAGCTTGGGCGAGCCTACATATGTAACAATGTCAAATTGAGTGCATGTCTTTGTATATGAATAAGGAATGTAAATGTGTTTGTTAAAAAAAAGATTGAAAGAAGTGTTGCCAGTTGTGCCAGGACCATTATTCTTATGTAGATCCTTGGCTTGGTCATAATTTTTGTTGATTTAAACCGTTTGTCAAAATGAAAAAGTCTCATCATGCTATTGTTTTGTATGTGTGTTTTATTCATTTTTGAGCTTCCTTCAGATGTAATAGAAATTAGTGATTGTATTTGGCTATGCTGTTTGGGTCTTTTACTTTTTAAGAGGTTTTCATAGTATATGCAAATGCATGATCTTGATCTGCTTCAATACTTCCATGGTGAATTGCTGTCTTTAAACTGTGGTCAAAAATTCCATTCCTTGTGTGTAGCCTGGACTCGTCTCCAATTCACTGGTGAAAAATTCAAGAAACATTGGTGATATATGCAGTATGTCAAACCAATGATTTTTCTGAAAGCTAGAGAATATTCTACTGTCATTTTCAAAATTTCCTGTTTGAATCCCCAAACATAATGGGCAACAAATTTGTTGTATTTGAATCTGTTACCCTGCTTTTTCTTCCCCATCGTTCTTTGAGTGCTAGAAAGTTGTTCTAAACTAGGATTATCTATTTTGATCTCATTGGTCATTTAACTTTGTGGTACTAAGAAAATCGAACTTCTTTCACTCTAATTCATGCTTCCTCTTTGAATATTCATCTCAAGCACTACCAGTATTCATCTTGGATTATTTTATGTCACACTCATAACATCTCCCCTTCAATTCATCTAGAATTTAATTCATAGAGTAAAAAGATCTGTAATTGTTATATACTAAAAAAACCTTGGTCTGGTATTTGCAATTTTTATGCATAATATTTTAATTACTTAAGAATTGATATCATGTAGTATGTTTTCTTTTATTGCCCATAACATCTAGCTTGGCATACTCTAAATATTCAATAAATTCCTTTTTTTTAACCAAATAGTTTCTTTAATGGGTACCAGAGATCAGTTCTCTTGGTAATGTTAAATGTTTGTGTAAAAAAAAAAAAAAAAAGGTGTATAAAGAGTCTTATCTTATTTAGCTATGAATTAGTTTCTAAACTGAGAATATAAGGAGAAGACTGTGTTAGACAAAATTACCTTAAGAATCCTTTCTTAGGAAGCTGCCGTATTGGAGACCAATGGATCCTACTTCCTCAGTAAGTCCAAAACAGCAAGGTTTTTCTCCAGTACTGGAATAGATAATATATTGGTTTTTTTTCTTAAATATAAGTGAGTAGTTGGCTTGTATTTAGGGTCCATATTGTAGAAAATAATGGTTATTTGAGTCACCCTCAGTGCTAGAAGCTGTTTAATATATGAAAGGCACATGAGAACTGAGAGTGGCTAAAGGAAGAGTGGCTTCATGTCTCTTATTTCATGCTCATTTTTTGGAAATAGCTGGCAGGATTGTCTTGATACGTAAATACATCTTTCTTTATTTATTTATCTTTTTGGCTAAGTTACGTATAGTTGTAATTCCATTACTTCAGTGTACATTATAATGTGACTCCGTTGTGTAATTTCTCTCATGCCAGACAAAATGCTTCCTGATACATTTTGAAGCTGTGTTCAGTGCATGGACCTGGCTCGTAAGTGCAGTCTTGGGGCTCTTTGAATGCTAAACTTACTTTGCCCTCTTTTGTCTTCATTATGACCAGCTTCATATGGTGAACAAGATATAATTGACATATAATCCTTCATATGGAAAGTATGTCACTCTTTTAAATCCCAGTGTTGTTAAGGAAAGTGCAGTTTAGGGAGACATGTATCTGTCAGACCAGAAGAATCTTTAACAAGTTTTCTCACTGTCCTCAAGGAGTCCTGTAGAATTTTCTCATTGTTCTGTGAGAAAAACAAACAAAACAAAACAGGTATGTGGTCAACCTCCTTGCTTCATGCTGAACTCTAACTTTGTTGTTAATATTTGTCTTAACTCTCACAAAAAGCTGGCATCCTAAAAGTCTGGAAAAGACTTGGGGAGGGAGAGATCACATATGCTTCCTAGGAGACCCCTTATCTTCAGAAGAGAGATTTTAAGGTGTTGGGTTTTCAGAATTTTATGGCATTCTTTTCCTTGAAGATTATTTTCACTAATTTATGGTTGGTTTTAAAATGACATTATTTTCACTAATTTATAGTTGGCTAAGTTGACATTGATACTGATAAATAGATGTTCTCAGGACAAACTACTTTTATAAAAGGTTTTTTTTTTTTAGCAAACATATTTTAAAACGGTTCAAATTTATCTAAACCTCTCATCTTCACATAGTGATTGCATGTGAAGCACACACACTTTTACCCATACACACTTTTCACAATGGAACGCATATTCTTTCATAAACTTTAACATTAGGTAGGTGGACTGTATGAAAGATGCCAGTTCTTTTCAAAATGACACTTGTAACATTTTAAAGCAGTTCTACAATCTAGTCTTGGTCTTCCCTACTTTTAAGCTCTTACTTTCCCTGAACATATACTGGGCCCAGAGAAACAGAACATGCCTGTTTTCTTTCTAGTATATGAGAGTGCTGTGTTTGAAAATATCATCTGTATGTGCTTTATTTTTATTTCAACCATACGTGCTTTTATAAGTATTTGAAAAGCAAATATTTTAAAGATTTGAAATAGAAAGAAGGGAATATATGTGAGTTACAGCAGCCCCAGGGTAACAGTATCTCACACACTAATGATTCATGTGGAGTTTATGTGTCTATTTATGCTGTCATTTATTTGGGGGAGGGGTTGCTAGAGAAAGAAAGCAGGGTATAGCATATTCCTAAATACCAGTGGTTTCTGAAGAAAAAAAAAAGAACACCCTGAACATTATCCTTATTTAATTAGGAGCAATCATTACATAATTATTCACATTAATTCGGTTTCTTTCAAAAGTCTTACACTTATTGGCACTTCCTCTTTTTTCCCTCTTTGTTCTAAAAGAAAGGCAGGGTGTTGTGTATTAATTGAAAGGGAAAAGGGAAAAGGTTTATTTTCTTTTGAAATTATACAAATATATTCACATTTGGGGCCTGGGGTCATGTGGTGTCTGATTTTATACATGATCCTGGATTTTTCTATAATTATTCCACACCCAGATAAGTAATGGTGTCTTTAAAGAAGCCAGAAAACTTGAACTCGGATCTCTCTCGTATATGTAGGATTTAGATCATCAGAGTCTAGATTCTGACTCGGAGGAAATGAGTGCGTCATCTAAGAGCTGTGTATGACGATACACAACAAAAATTATATGGGGACACTGCTAGTGAAGCCAGAACTCCTATAAATGAGTGAAGGGTGGTAAGAAAGGAAGAAACATTGTTAAATCAACATACCGAGATATTTTTACTTAGTCACAGATGACTTATTCACATCGTTTACCCAGAAAATTAGGTTTCTAAGAGATAATGAAAATAAACAGTTGTTTTTATTTCTATGTATCCTCATAAAGTCCAGAAAATAATTACACTAACAAGCCATAGATTAATTTTCAGAAGTCACTCCCTTTTTTGGGGGTGTGTGAACACTGACATACCTGAAGGACTAAAGGGAGCAAAAGTTAAGGAAATTAATTGAAAAATTATTAGTTCTTACCATGCAGGGGCAAGAGTAAATTAAAGTAGATGCACACTGGAAAGTTTCCTTTCTACTTTTACCCACACATCCATTTCTTTGCCTTTTGTAGTTAAATAGAAAAGAAGGAGAAAACTATTTCCAGGTGTCTTCACTCAGTCTCTCAGTTTCAGAAATATCAGTGTATGACTTTACTACTGACAGGGGACAGAGAAAGAGGATATCATCTCTTCTGATCCTCTGTTACAAATATAGTTACAAAATGGTGTAAAATAGTTCTATTGAGTTCCAGATTTGCGACTCCAAAAAATGGGGTATTTCTTTCTTTTTCTCTTTGCTTGAAAATCAAGTCCACCCTGTCTTGACCACATAAATAGAACAATTTTCCTCTGTGAACTGCTTGATGAGGCTGTGGCCAGATTCATATAAATGTCATAAAAACAGAGTACAGAATGGATTATTTTATGATTAAGATCTGTATGGATCTTTGTATGAACGCAACGTGCTTTGGCAGGGTTTTGCTGCACGCACACTACTTTTAGTGTGTGTGGTGGAAAAAATGGTCTGCCACCCTGTCACTTTAATGTCTTTCTGAAAAGGAACAAAAATCACTGGGCTCCACCAAAGGTTATAGCAATCATACAAAGGTTTGGTCTGCTAACCAGTACAGTGTGTGTTCTATTCCCCTTTGTGATAATAACGAGAGTAAGATTCAATAAAATGCCACAGTATTTCTCAGCACTTTGTCATTAAATGACAGGTTGGCATCCTATTGTAATCACAAGGTAAAACTTCCCTGTTCTCTAACTGATGTAAAAAGATTCATTTTTCTTTCCATATCTTTGAGTGTGCCAATGAGCTGATGTCTTTCTGTATCTTACTTTTTCTCTCTTCTGTTCAAATCTTTTAGGGGAGAGAGAGGCTTCATTCAGATTTAATTTTTTGAAACATCAGACAAGCTGCTATCAGCACGTGGATGCCAAGATGGCCCTTTAATAAAGAATTGTGGTTTGAGAATTTCAACCAAAGGATTAATGTATTAAAGTGAATAATAGCATCCAGGCAGTAGCAAAGATGATGATCAGAGTTGGTGAAAGAGAGATTATTGATCATCTGTCTCTATCAGTCACAAACAGGGAGGAGGAAAGCAAAAGAGAGGAAAAGGAGATTAAAGAAAATGAAATATAGTTTAGTAATGCCAGTTGATTCTGTTGCTAATTATATATCCTTGGCAAGAAGCCTTTGGTTACACAGTAACACTCCACTTATCTGGTGGTTAGATTTCCAGCAATCTTTACCACTCAGAACACAACTGAGATCCTGGAATTGTACCTTGCAAAGCTTTGACTGTGTAAAAATAACTTTCTTTGTTGGAAATGTTCAGCTATCTCCTGGAAAGTTTATTGAATTACTTTTGGGTATACATTTAAGATTGTTTATTTAATATACATGGTTGTCTGGATATTTTTAAGGCACTTTAAGTTGTTACCCAGGTTTTCAAGGAAGTAGGTAATAGGGAGGGGCCAGAAAAACTTTGGGAAAGGGGAAGGATGTGCAAGTTGGCATGCTGTAAAACATGAATAACCATTGTTTGAAAGACAACAGTAAGTACTTTAAGACAGAAACTGCTAATCTGTCTTGACCACTTAGGAGAGGGAAAGACAGCTCTCAACTGTGGAACTCAAGGAAGTCTTCATGGAGAGAGGTCATTGATATAGGGCATGGTGGGATATCTGGGATTTGAAAAGGTAGGAATTGGAGGATGGAGATTTGGGAAAGTGTGGAATAATAAGAGGAAGGCAGGAATATTTGAAGTCATTAATGAAGTGCTGAGACTAGCTCAATGTGGTTAAAGTATAACATGAATCTAAGGGAGTTGTAGAAAATAAGTTGAAATGACAAATAAGGACCAAGCTATGGAGGGTATTGAATGCCAGATTAAGTCACTGTGAATAATAGCATCGAGGCAGTAGCAAAAATGATGATCAGGGTTGGTGAAAGAGAGGTTGTCAATCATCTGGCTCTATCAGTCACAAACAGGAAGAAGGAAAACAAAAAAGACTTCACTGTAGGCATTTAGAACTACTTAAAGTGTTCAGTTAGGGATAATAAGATGTCAGAGTTGTGCTGTAGGAGGAGGGGGTGATCAAGGAAGGTACCCAGACTTCTGGCTTGTTTGACTCTAGAAGTGGTGGTCTCATTACCAAGTGGGAAACACAAGAGGACAAGCATATTGGAAGAGTGGAGACAGTGGTATATTTTGTATGGGAAATGCAGTGTTTGAGCTTATGCGCTGCCAGCAGATGGCTAGCCTGCTGTGGGAGATCATGAGACGGGGAGGCTGGAGAGAGATTTGAAGTCAACTAAGCAGAGGAAAAGGCAATTCAAAGGTAAATGTTATAATTCAAAGATTGGATGGGGTTATTAAGGTGTAGTAGGTAAAGAATGAAACAATAAGGAATATGAATAGATCTTTAGAATCCACATTAATGGGAGAACAGTCATGGAGGAGACTAAGAAGTGACAAAGAGTATAGCAATGAGAAAGGAGGCCGGTCATAGACTGTAGCATCGTGGAAAATGGAAAATGAACAGTATAGAGGAAGGGGAAAAAGAATCAACACACACCGAGTATCATAATAGATCAGAACTGAACGTACACAATATTATTTAATCTTCCCAAGCATCCTAATAGAGATATAGTCTTACATTAATTTTACAAAGGAAGAAACTGATGTTCAGAGAGGTAAGGTAGCATGGCCAAGGTTACACAGCTGGCAAGCAGCTGAGCTGCAGTTTGAGCTCAGGTCTGTTCAACTCAAAGTCCATGCTTTTGCACTGTTCAATGTTGCCAACAGGTTGAAGCCTATAGGAGAGGAGAAATGGCTGTTTGATTTGTTGACGTTCAGCAGAGTTGTGAGAGCAGAGGCCATATTTTAAAAGAAAAAGAAATAAGTGGATGACAGATTCAATTTAATTCATGTACCATTTATTGGGCACCTGCTGTGTAATGAGGAACTGTTCTAGCTGCTGGAGACACAAAGACCAGCAGGACCTAGTCCTTGCTCTCAAGGAGCTTACTGGAAGGAGCAAAACATACATCTAGATTATTTCAATATGATACTGTATCTGCTTTGAGAACACAAAGCAGAATGAAAGTATAATAAAAAGCAAAATGAAGGCTTTTTTCTTTTTATGATAATGTACATGTGAAGATGTTTGTAAACAGACAGAAGGACCCAGTGGTGAAGAGGTCATTGAAGATGTTAAAACAAGGGCAGATGAGAGAGGGGTGGGACCAAGGACATAAGAGGTGGGGTAGCTGAGTATAGTTGTCTTTTTAAAAAAAATTATACTATAGTTGATTTACAGTGTTGTGTTAATTACTGCTGTACAGCAAAGTGATTCAGTTATACATATATATGTATGTGTATATATAAACATTTCTTTTTAAAATATTCTTTTCCATTATCGTTTATCATAGGATATTGAATATAGTTCTCTGTGCTATACAGTAGTACTTTGTTGTTTATCCATTCTATATATAAAAGCTCACATCTGCTAACCCCAACCTCCCAATCCATCTCTTCCCCAAATCCCTCCCCCTTGGCAACCACCAGTCTGTTCTCTATGTCCTTGTTTCTGTTTCTATTTCATAGATAGGTTCCTTTGTGTCATATTTTAGATTCCACATATAAGTGATATCACATGTCTTTGTCTGACTTATTTCACTTAGTATGAAAATCTCCAGTTGCATACATGTTGCTGCAAATGGCATTATTTTGTCTTTCTTATGGCTGAGTAGTAATCCATTGTATATATGTACCACATCTTCTTTATCCATTCATTTGTCGATGGACATTTAGGTTGCTTCCATGTCTTGGTTATTGTGAATAGTGCTATGAACGTAGGGGTGCATGTGTCTTTTTGAATTACAGTTTGTTGGGTATATGCCCAGAAGTGGGATTGCTGGTTCATATGGTAAATCTATTTTTAGTTTTCTGAGGAACCTCCATACTGTCTTCCACAGTGGCTGTACCAACTTACATTCCCACCAAGGAGGGTTCCCTTTTCTCTGCATCCTTTCCAGCATTTGTTAGGGTTTTTTTTTTGTTGTTTGTTTTTTTTCAGTACGCGGGCCTCTCACTGTTGTGGCCTCTCCTGTTGCGGAGCACAGGCTCAGCGGCCATGGCTCACGGGCCCAGCCGCTCCGCGGCATGTGGGATCCTCCCGGACTGGGGCACGAACCCGTGTCCCCTGCATCGGCAGGCAGACTCTCAACCACTGTGCCACCAGGGAAGCCCTGTAGGTTTTTAAAATAATGGTCATTCTATCTGGTGTGAGGTGGTACCTCATTGTAGTTTTGATTTGTGTTTCTCTAATAATTAGTGATGTTGAGCATCTTTTCATGTGCCTATTGGCCATCTGTATGTCTTCTTTGGGGAAATGTCTCTTTAGGTCTTCTGCCCTGTAGTTGTCTTGAGGAAAAATTTAAAAAAAGAGGGAATAATCTGATATTATCCATGAATATATTTAACAGAAGCCTTTCGTATGCATACTTTATGGAAAAGAACTAGGCCTGAGAACATTAACTTATTTTGTGTGTGATTAATATTTCTTGTGAGGCAGACTGCTTTACCATCTTTGGCCACCTTTGACTTTCCATTTGTAGAGGCCATAAACTTTGGGCAGTCAAGGCCAAAGTGGAGAAAGGCTTTTTCATTCTGGCTTATTTTCAAACAAGAGGCAAACAGACAGATCTATAAATTGTATAGAAAAAACTCCATTTTGTTTAGTCATTACTGTTCTAAGTTTAAGGCATAAATACTTTCAGTACATTTCAGTACTGTGATTAGAGGCTACAGAAGCTGTCCCCCAAAAAGCAGTGTCTTCCTCATCTAAGAGGAAAAGCAAATTTTGTGGTGTTGTGCTGGAATAACTTTAGTGGATTATGTCATCTCATTGTTTAATGGCTGTAAAAAGTTGTCAGAAATCTTGTCTTCATAGTGTTCTCTATAAGCTGTTCTCCTTCCTAAGTTTTGTTGTACTTTCCCCATTCACCCATACATTTACAGTTTTTCATAATAGGATTCAGGCTATGGTCTGTGATAATGTAGCCCCCCCCCCCTCATTTTTATTTTGTTTTTGGTACATTACCATTTCTTATTAGCATCTCTACTTCTGGAAAAAGAAAGATTCAATATTGTGTTTTGCTAGAGCAATAAGTGCTATTGGGGCTTAAAATGGAAAGATATGTGTGAAACTCAATGGTTTCACACCTGGTATTACTAAAAAGTCACCTAAAAAGAATGATTTGTTTTTCCTAATTTTTTAAACTTTTAATTTTATATTGGAGTATAGTTGATTAACAGTGTTGTGATGGTTTCAGGTGTACAGCAAAGCGATTCAGTTATACATATCCATGTATCTATTGTTTTTCAAATTATTTTCCCATTTAGGTTGTTACATAATACTGAGCAGAGTTCCCTGTGCTATGCAGTAGGTCCTTGTTGGTTATCTATTTTAAATATAGCAGTGTGTACATGTCAATCACACACTCCCTAATTATCCCTTCCCCAGTTTTTGCTAATTTTTGACACATCAAATATTAAATAATTTATACTTCTTATTGGTATGTTTTTATTAGTTTGATCCTAATAACAATGTAAAAATATGTGAACAGTTTATTTTCTAATCATACAGTAATAGTCCTGTGGTCTTCAATATCAATAATCACGGGTTTGTCAACTTACTAGAAATGATAATGACGACTTTATTTAGAGCTACGTTAAGGGGAGTAAGCTCTTGACTTGACGAGCCTAGTGTGGTTCAGCTCTTACTAGCACTACTGGCACTCTGTGACTAAATATTCATACGTTGAATTGAGATTAAAAGCATCCATAAATCTGGTGTCAAGAGAAATATCTGCTATTTTGTAGAAAATACAGCAGTATCTTTGTTAACCCAATATTTTATGAAGAATATAATGTTTGGTCATTAACATCATCATCTTTCTTTACCACCAACAGCACTTTAGCAAGATCGACCAATACTTTATGGATTTGCTTCCAGACATACAGAGAAAGATTCAGAGGCCAACACTGATTTATAAAAGCAACAAAAATCTAACAGTGAATTCCAGAAATAACAATGACATTTTATTTTAGTTTTTGAAAATGTTTGCTCTATAACCTTTGCTATTTCAATCTCTGATAGGGTTAGACCCACCCCTCACCCAGCCAAAATGACCTGCAACCCACAGGTTATAAAGTTATACCCCATAGTTTGAAACTCACATAATGATTTTGGCCTTTTGTTTTTTCTGAATCATACAACTGTGGTCCACTCACATTTTATCCTGGTGTTATAATGCTATAATTCAACTCAACAGTGTTATAATATAATAATCTACCATCTTTACCATATATGATAGTTTTCTTCTTTTCATTCCTTCTTGGTTTCAGTGCTGTTTAAATCAGGGATTGTTTTCCCCCTGTTTTTCCAGTTTTCTTCACAGTCTTCTCAATTATCTCCTTTTTACCTTTCATTTTTACTATTTCCCTCACCCATGTTTAGTCATATTATGTTCTTCAATGCAATTTTATTTAATAACACTCTATGTTAGTGCCACATATTTTCACAGAGTTAGGCAATTCTCAGAGTGTGTATTCAAGAGAATACTCATTAAAAAAAATCAAATGCCTGCTATTGTGTTGGTTGCTGGTGCTAGTTTTCCTAACTCCCATTGTTTATAAATATCTGACACTAGATGAAGGCAAATATATTTAAATAACAAATTTCTTCTCAGAAGTTTTTAGATTGGAACTCTAAGAAATATTTCAGGACCATACTAAGAGGCTCTAACCATGGACTGTGGTGGATGTATCAGATTGAGGTCCAAGGGCATGGCCACATCATCATGACAATAGTTTAAGTTGTTAAGAAGCTCAAGGACCAACAAGTGAGAAAGTAATTCTCCATCAAGATTGCCAGGTGTTTTTAAGTGTTCGGAGACCAGGATGAAGACCACAAGAATCAGTGGCAGATTGTCAAGGCAATGATGCAGAAGCCTACCATTACCATTATGAGCCACAAGAGGTACAGTTGTGTTTCCTGTGATGATGGAAAGCTTGGGTATAATTAGCTTGTGGACATTTCTAGAATTCGAAACTTTTTTTTAGGAAAAGAATTATCTGAATATATAGCAAATGAAATAGTGTCTACATTTGTGAGAGAAAACTGGGATAAAAATTTATTTGCACAGTCCTCTTGCTGGCTCAGTCTTAATTAGATTTGTGGGTTATACAGTAGAATTAGTAAAGGGCATACTGTGAAAAAGAAATTTAGGAAACAGAAACTTTTGCTCCAAAAGGTTTTACTTTGGAGCTGAATATATACACACACACACACACACACACATATATATATGTTTTTCTATTGGCAAAATTTAACAAGGCAGAAACATCTATCAGAATTCTTGTTTTACTCAATATCGCTAATTATTAGAGAAATGCAAGTCAAAACTACAATGAGATATCACCTCACACCAGTCAGAATGGCCATCATTAAAAAGTCTACAAATAATAAATGCTGGAGAGGGTGTGGAGAAAAGGGAACACTCTTGCACTGTTGGTGGGAATGTAAATTAATACAGCCACTATGGAGAACAGTACGGAAGGTCCTTAAAAAAATAAACTAGAATTACCATACGGTTCTTCAATCCTGCTCTTGGGCATATATCTGAAAAAAACCTCTAATTCGAAAAGATACATGCACCCCAATGTTCATAGCAGCACTGTTTACAATAGCTAAGACATAGAAGCAACCTAAATGTTCATTGACAGATGAATAGATAAAGAAGATGTGATATATGTATATATACACAATGGAATATTAGCTTTAAAAAAGAATGAAATAATGCCATTTGCAGCAACATGGGTGGACCTAGAGATTATCATATTAAGTGAAGTCAGACAGAGAAAGACGAATATCACGTGATATCACTTATTTGTGGATTCTAAAAAGTGATACAAATGAACTTATTTACAAAACATAGAAAGACATAGGAAACAAGCTTATGGTTACCAAAGAGGATAGCAGGGTAGGGGAGAGAGCTAAATTAGGAGTTTGGGATTACCATATACACGCTACTATATATAAAATAGGTAAATAACAAAGATTTACTGTATAGCACAAGGAACTATAATCAATATCTTATAATAACCTATGATGGAAAAGAATCTGAAAAGGAATATATATATATAAACTGGATCACTTTACACTTGAAACTAATGCAATGTTATAAATTAACTATACCTCAATAAATTTTAAAAAAAATTAATGAAAAAGAATTCTTGTTTTAAATCTACCTCCATTCAAGGCAGTTGAAGATTATGACAGTAATCTGAAACTTGAACTATATGCAAATCTGTCTAACCTTGGAATAGATATATTAATTCTAGAAGAGTGATATATCACTTTTATTCATCTTACTTTAGTATCTTTTAATGAATTAGTCCCTTTTTATTAAATGACGAAACTCTTACTTTCAAAATGACAAATAGAATCCTGACTTAAGGTGGATGGCTATTAACATAACCCTTGTCTAAGCAACAGAATTATACATATTCTTCCCAACCATATGCTCCTAAAATAGTCTTTCTAGACTCCACTAGAAGATTCAAAGTATGGTTCCAACAGGAAGGTTATACATAAAGCAGTAGTTAGGAATATAGGTTTTGGACTTGGACAGAAAACTGTTCAAATACTAGCTCTTACATATACCAATAATGCAACCTTAGAAAAAAAGCAGAGTCATTTTTTCCATATAAACTATGAATAACATTATCTAATATCTAAAGTTGTTGAGAGGATTACATATGATAATGCCTACAAATTTCTTAACACACTACCTGACATTTAGTAAGGATTCAAGAAGTAATAACTAATACGATTAGAATTGTTGTTAGGTCTTAAGTTAGTCTGGTTTCCTGTGACTCACACAAAGTTTCTTTTTTTTTTTCAGACACAGATTTACCATTTAGTGAGGTCAAGACAATCTGGAATACCTGTGTTTAAAGGGGTTGGTTGAATTTACCATGAATGATTAGACACACTAGGCCCAAGTTGGCTCTCATTGTGTGATGTTAGATACTTATCCATGCATTCATATAGTGTAATTCTGTTTTCCTAAGATATAGGCATCTTTTAGATTTTTAAATAGACTGTGTGTGGTCAAAGTTTACTATATTTTGGTGTTCAGTCTTTACTGCATTTTGGGAAGCATTTTGTTCTTGGTGGAAAGACATACTGGTCTAAGAATGGCATTGAATATCAGTGGAGAGTTCGATATTTTCACTTGGGACACATAGGACCATCTTGTGTAAATTTCTTATCTAGTAGATGATGTAGTTGCGGTACAGAGGAATAAAATACTTTGATAAGATGGCTAGAGCTGTAACTGAAATCCAGGACTCTTGACTTTTGGTCCCATAGTGCACTATCTCTTTACAATTCTTATTTACTTGAGGACTGCGTGAAACATCTATTTAAATGTGTCCAATGTGAAAATTTCTTATATTGAATACTATTTCTAAAAGACAAATGGTATGTATACTAGTCTTATTTGAGACACTTGAGATAATATCCAGTTATTAGAAACAAGTGTTTGACTTTATAAATTCCCATCAAAAGAAGTTTTAATGCTTAGTAATGAAAGGGTCTTCTCCACAGCCTTGATGCTACTATCTGGGTTATTCCTGACTCATTTTTCTCATTCCAGCTTATATTTTAAATCATTCTTGGTTAGTCAGTACTTAGGGAATGCTAAATGTCTTGAAGGTGCCATCAAGCATGGTTCCTTCAGTTTACCTGGAGGTAACCCAATACCCCAGCTCACTGTGAAAATTGGCATGACATCGCTGCCCAAGCTCTATATTCCTAGAATAACTAGTGAATTTCAGTTTCCATTGCTGTTCATTTAGTGCCTAAAATGAATGAACACAAATTTCTTATTCCTTGAGTTGAATAGTAATGGAAAAAAATACTTAAGTAGACACCTGCTGAAAATAAAAGGTCCATACGTAGGGTGGATACATATTTCTGGGATTTTATTAGAGGTTTGATCAATTTTGACTTCATTTGTATCATTTTCATGTTAACATAATATCAAAAAGATAGTTGATTAAGTGGAAAATATAAATCAGTGTACCTGGCTGTTTACACTGTGAGAACAGAAGTGTGATTAATGTGCTGAATAGTGTTGTGTAAAGCCAAACTATTGAAGTCATAGATGATTTGAGTTGGATTAATATCTTGAACCTATATTTTTTGTCACTTATTGGGGGAATGAGTTATTTTGCCCATCTTAATGATTTACAAGGTTATCAAGAACTATGACAATAGAATGGGAAATTTTCCTAAGATTGTAGAAAAATTGAGACAAATTGTTTTAGTCCTATCAAACTTACGTTAATGATTTTTGAGTGCTTATGTATTTTGTAGGGTAGGTTTGCATTGTTTCAGATTAGTGTTATTATTTAGAATGAGTTTTCAGTGCCATGCAGATTTCATATGGTACATTGCATTCTATAATAATGTCTCCCACTTCATGACCAAGAAATCCACATAAAAGCCCCATAAATCACATGAGAAACTGTTGTAAGCAGTCTCACATTGGATAGGGTATTATTCATAATACTAAATATTGTGACTTGAGGCCCTTCAAGATAGTTCCTCTTCCAAGAAAAGACATTGTCATACATTGTATCAACACTTCAAATACAAATTCCTTTAATATAATCTTTGTAATAATCTAACAAGGTAGGACTTATGCCCATTTTATAGAAAAAGGAAATTGAGGAGTGGAAAGGTTAAGCAAATCAGGAACCATCCCAGGCCAGTCTGATGCCAGAACCTGTTCTTAATCAAGGCACCAGATTCTTTGAGTTACAGGTGTTAAGTCTTAACTCCTTCTCCTCATTTTTCATAGGCTACTTTTGCACTCTCTTCTACTTAGCACTATAAGTAAGCTCCCATTCTTCATTTAGCTTTCTTGAATTAGCAGGCTAATTTATTACTTTTGAACCTAGCTCTGATCTTATTGCTCTCAGGACACTCAGGAGCCTTGGATTAGAGTTACCCTCTACTTGTGGGGTTTATTTTGTTTGTAGTTTTATGTTTGTAGTTTTAGTTTGTGGGTTTTTTTGTTTGTAGTTTTAGAGATATTGATCATTTTCCTGATTAATTTAAATTTGGGGAGTCAGCATGATAAAGTAGCAAGAGCAGAGATATTAGATTAAGATCAAACTGGATTCAAATCCAAGGTCCAGTGCTTGCAGCATCATCACTTCAGCTGAATTTCAGTCTTTTGGAGCCTTCCTTTCCTAGAATAACAGGATTTCTATAAAGATTTAGTGAAGGAATATATAACAGTATAATCTGGAAGATCAGTTTTATTTCTACCTAATTGGTTTTAAGCAATTATATAATTTTTTTCTTATTACTGTTTTAAAAATAATATCTTCTTTAACATTTAATACTCATTCTAGCTCTAGATGCATAATCTATATTGTGGTGTGTTTGGGCTAGGGGCTTTATCAGAGTTTTGAGGATGTTAAAAATGTAACTGCCATTAGAACCATGCCCAGTATGACAGAGAAATTTACTGTTCATAGAATTTTCACGTGTTCTCCCACGTTCCCTTCCCCTTCTATAAGTCAACCAGTCCCATCTGATTCCTTCTGGCCAATGAGCTGGGAGGGGAAGTAAAGAGGTAAAAAACATTTACGAGTTGGTGTATGGTTCTTCAGCTCTCTCTTTCTTTGATGCAGTAACCTAAATATGGAATGTCCCTGTTGACATAGTTACAAGATAGAAGTATCCTGAATCCCAATGGCATCCGTTGGAAGCCACTAGATCCCTAAAGGACTTAGCATGAACCATCACTAAACCCTTATGAATTATGCTGAGATTCTGTGGCATGTTTGTTATTGCAGCACAGCCTAAGCTAACATGACTAATACATACATCCTTTGGAGGAGTCTTTTTTTACATGGTAAGGATACAGGTAACTCGAAAATATTAAGAAGAGTTGCAATAGATTTACCTAAGTAATCCAAGTAGACAATTAACAGGAAAAGTCATTATTACCAGTAACTAACTCTGTGGTTCTATATAGAGAGAAAATTCTTTTTTTCTAACATTTTAAAAGAAATTGTTTTGTCACTAAATATTTTTCTGTAGGTTTAGAGATTGATTCAGACCATCCTATGCTTGATATAAAACTCTTCAATAACAAAAGAAAAGAACCTCAACTAATCATGTCATTCCAGGTCAGGTCATTGCTTTGTATAATCCAGGATTCACATCTCTTATATTGTCAGAAATAAATATTTTGAAGCAAGAGTGGAAACTCAAGAGTAGAACTGTCTGCTACTGAAGATGGTCTACAAAGAGAATCAAATTTACAAAAAAAAAGATTCATGAAAGTTTCACAATTCAGTTATTTCACTTACCATAATGACAAAATCAGATCAATGACCCAGCAGCAACCCAATCAACATCGTAGCAATTTTCCTATAATTGGTTGACTAACTTGCATGGCTACTATATCCAGTAGGTCCACTGCATAGTGGAATGATTTAACTCTTCAGACTCTACTTAATTATTTGCCAAAATATTTGTATTTGATAGTGTGGAAACACAGAAAAATTTTGATTTCATGTTCTGTATGATTTGATTTAGAATTGTGGTTGATAAATGGATGACATTTAAAATATATGTGGGATTCTTACTGATTATGTTAATTTGATGAAGTTTGTTTTAATTGGAAAGGTCAAAAATGACATTCCACATTATTCTTTAATTACACATTCTATGCCTAAAGGTTCAATAATTGCTGTTTTGTTAGTGATTATATGATAAATGAGCAGGATAATGGCAGAGTGGAGTACACCAGAGTGACAGTTGGTCTGGAAGTCAAGAGTCCTGTGGTTTGCTCCTGGCTTTCTTAAAATGCATTTTTTACCCCAGCGACCTTGGGCTGGTCATGTAACTGTTCTAGGCTTTATTTTCCTTACGTGTAGAGTGAAGATACTTCTACCCTCAATCCTTAAACTCATAGGGTCAGTGTGAGGATCAGAATAGCTGGTGCATGTGAAATGACATACAATTGTTAACGACATACAAATGTTATATTTACATTTATTTAAACTTGTGGACAGATATATAAACAAATATTTATTTCACAAGTTAATTCTCTTGGTTCTTTGTCTTCCAACTTGGAACACTAAATCTGTTCTTCAGTCACGTCTTGTGGACATTTCCTGACCTTTCACCCCATCTGCAAATCTTGGCCAGATGCTCCTTATCTGTGCTCCAGAGAACCCTCTGCATAACTGTATTATAGCACTTACTGCATTACATTGGCAGGACATCTCTGCTTGTCTCCTCCACTAGACAGTGAACTTCTTGAGAGCTGTGGCAGGACAGTTTTTATTTATGTATCTCCCATTCCCAGCATAAAGCTTGGCACATTGTCGATACTCCTAAATGTTTACCAATCTGATCATAAAGCTTGGAGACACTATGATGACTACTGTATTTTTAAATAAATATTCTCATTTAAAAAATATGATTCCACTTGGCTGGTTGGCAATTTACAATAAATATGACTTTGCAATTTTTAATTGGAAGCCTTTTAATTTCTTAATTAGCTTCATACAATTTATGTTACATCTAGTAGACAGCAATAAAAGAGTATTTTTTTCTGCTTCTAATATTACTAGAAAGATGTTTTTGTAAAACATGAAAATTCTTTGCAACTTTTTCCTTTCTAAGTTCTATCGAGCAGTTTATGGAATGGCAACCTGCCAAACGGTGATCCATTTTCTCAAAAACATCGTTTGAGACCATGCCAGCCAGGCACACAGAGCTTATCTACTGCATCATAGTACAGTCACATAATTCGTGCAAAATTATGTTTGACATTAAATTATAAACCCTTAGCGTAATAATAAAAAAATAAATAACCCTAAAAGCAAATTAAAAATATGTTTTCACTGGAGCAGGTTATTAGCCCACTGGAAACTTGATCTGTAGTAGTCAATCCATGGGCATGCTTCCATTTCTGGAGGGGTTTGAAGTTCCTCTCTGTCCAGAGAAAAATCCCTAATTCATGAGAGGAAAATTAGCTAATAAAATAATTTTTCCTCCTCAACTGCTCTGTTGATGAAAACATGTCCACTGCAATCATAGAAATGAGTGACTTTTCAAATAAAGTAGTTTGTGTTGCCATAAACAGAAGGATGGTAAGGCCATTGCTGTTCTTTGCCAAAGGAAAGGGTAGCCAGCTGTGTCCAGCTTTTTTTTTCCTCTACTGCAGTATTCACATAAATAGTCTCTTCTTGGGACTGAAGTAGCCCAAATGAGATCCCATCAAAGGGAATGTGGGTTCCTTCTGAGTCTGTGCATTCTAAGGCCTTGCTTGTTAGTTTAAAAAAAAAATCTTAGAGTGCTGGAAAAAATACTTTTGTTTGATTACACCTAGTATTTCAACTGTTGTAATTGTTTTTACGTCTCAATTGGTTTCCTTAGTTGTCTGACAGACTGCTAATTATAGACCGAGATGGTGGTGGTGTCTAAATGGTCATTCTTAGATTTCGGTATACAAATCCAGGGATTTATTCACTGGTTAAAGCAAATCACTGCAGTCCGGACTGCCCTAAAGCTGAGATTAAATTATTATGTAGGTACCTTCCACGATAAACCACAGTAACAACCATGCAATAACAGCAAAGTTTACCTCCAACTTATTTATTTATGAGATTTAATTTTAATTGGTTTTCATATAAGTATAATATTTTTCTTTGCTTATTTGTAGTTAAAAATTAGTATTGTTGTTTTTGTAATTAAATATTTATTTTGCATCTGTATAAATGTTTATGAAAGATAACTTGTATTCCTTTATAAAAACATCAAAAAGGGGTATGTTTTCTTTAATATAATGAGAAAGAAAGCCCACGAATCAGACAGACTGCATCTGTAGGGAAGATGGAAGACTACATTTCATCCAAGATGACATTTCAAAATGACTGCCAGGTAACCCACAAAATTGTAATGTGTCCGCTACCAAGTTCATTTTAGTATTGGGAATTAATTTTCCAACATAGTTTTGGAAGTAAGAGGTAAATTAATTATTTCAGGCACTATGATATCACTGGAAGTCTGAAGTTAGAGAGTGATTCAGATGAACATGGAACCAGTAAAATAATTGGACTTAGTTCCTTTATCTTTCAAGGGCTCTTTTACATGACAACACAATATTCACACTGCTCCAAGGGATACCTTTGGCACTTCTACAATTCTAATTTCTTTCCCTGCTTACTAGTTCATTGTTGTTTCTTGGAACTCAGGCAAGATGGGGGGGATGGAGCAGAGCTTGGTTTCTGTCTGCCTTCCTCAAGCAAGCCCCAGGTCCCTTGTTAGTGCAGAGAGCATTTGCAAGTTTTCCAGAGAGAGCAATTGCTCTTCTTAGCAAGGAATGCAAAGCTTTGCTAGGAATTCCAGTGGGATTCATCACTCTGGAGGGGTCTGAAGGTGAACTCAGGCTAGCTCACCGGGGCGCTGGGATTGATCATACACAGTCTCCTGGAGGAGCTGCACAGTTAGGCCTGCGATGCAGGTCAGCAATAGACCAGGGGCAGAAGAGAGAATCAGGTGGTTTAAATCTTCCCAACAGACAAGTGTGGAATGCCATCAAGCAATACAAGTTTGCCCTTGATATTAGAGATCCGAGAGACTATTTCAGCAGGGAAAATAAGTCCCAGGCCTTCAGAAAGGAGTGAAATGACAGTGTGAAAGGCAGCATAATGTCTCTACAAGCAGGTACTTTTCCTCCTTTTTTTCCTCTTTCTCTCAGTTTTCTGATATATGTTGTGTTTGTCTTTTTTAAAAAAATTTCTTTCATTTTTCAGAACAGAACTAGATTTGTAGGCATATTTTATTATTTGATTTATTTGTTTATCTGGTAATATTTGTTAAGAGGTTCGCACTCTGTCAGAAGTTTTTTTCTTTCCATAATAATGACTGTAAAAGGAACTTCAGCTGGTAAGGCAGAGATCATTTTTTTAAAAAGGTAGTAGCTTAAATAGCACAGATGGTTTTTCTGGGGCCACAGCTTTCCTCAGCTTCAAGTCTACTTGGTCAAAAGATCAGTGGCTATGACTTAGCGACACTTACATTTGGTCTTTGAGTTCCAGATTGAACATCTCTCCTCTGGCCCGATTTTATTACCATGTAATAAAATAAAATCCAAGGTACTTAAACTCTTTTTAATGAGGACTACCAAAATATTTTTAAAGTTATTCTGTGACTCTCCCTTTCTCCTCTCCATATTTTAATGAGTCTTGGAGAAAAAAAATGAACATTTATATCATGTCTATACAACCTTAATACAACAATGGGAGCATAAAAGATTCAGATGAGCACTCATGTCAAATATGAAAGGAAATAACCAAGGTTTTCTCTTCTTTCTTTTTCTTTTTTTTTCTCTTGCTGAATTGATCAGATTAACTAGGTGTTTGCCTCAGAATTAAGGAAATTTCATAAAAGAAAACAATGTCACTTATACACCAATTCTCTTAGTCTCTTTTTCTCTTCAACCTTGACCATTTGTTTATTTTAGCCTTGCATCTGGACCACAATGTTCCCTTAAAGAAAACAGCAAACAAACTCCAAATTGCCAATTCCAGTGTTTTTTTGGAGATTGCTTTTTGTAAACTGGGGAATTGATATGAAACTAAATTTATTTTTTCAATATGAAACAAAATTTATGACTAGAGCACAAGGTTTGGATCCTTTGTTGATACAAGAAGTAAACCTTATATGTACAGAGACACATATATGCTCATATAAAGAAGACTGTCAGCAGCAAGTTTGTTGTTTTTTAATGTCACATTAACTACTTGTCTGCATGGTTATTCTGTTGTAGGCTTCCTCTCCACTATAAAAATATAATAAAAAAAAACTAGGGCAATATCATGGCTAAATCAGGTAAAGGTACTTTAACTGAGTTATTGAATCGAGATGAAAAGTTTTAAAAATGATTCACTCTTGACTTTTTCAATGAGAAGCAATATGGGCTCTTCTTCAGGCATTCTGCTTGCAGTTATTTGAAGTTGCACTAATTTTGTATCAGATAAAGAAAATTACACATATCTTCCCAAACCAACACACACAGCAGAGCACACTGGCTGTGTCTCTTGCTAGCATATGGTATTCATCATTAGCAGTAGCGGCAGCAGCCACCTCCTTCAGTTGACTGGTGGAAAATAGAGCTCCAACTCAAATCTCTGTCTGCTTGCCATAGCTTTTTCCAGTTAAATTGGTACCGCAATCTGTATGGTTTCATCACTCCATTGGCAGTTTAATATAAACATCTGTTTCCAGTCTTTTATATCCTATCTGAGATTTATTCAGTCCCTCTGAGTTATCTGTCCTTTTCTCCTTCCCCATTTATTTCCCTTGACTTCTAAATGATGTTATATTTTCCAATATTTCCTTGATCTTTTGCTCAGATGTGTGCATCATTAAATATATTTAATTATCTTTTTTTTTCTTCTGGAGCCTGAACTGTTTGTTTATAATCTGTTCTCTCCTGATACATTATGAAGCTCTTTACCCTCACAGTGGAATTTTCCTTGGAAATAAAGTAGCATGGCTCCAGGTTGCAATGATGGAGGTGATTATTTCATTGTGATTGGCATCAAGATCAAACTGTGAAGGATTTTATTCCAGTTTTGTCTCTTCTCCACCCATATTTTGCATTTACCCTTTTACAATGCAAGGATTTGAAAGTCCTGGTGCTCAGGATTCCTATTATTTTGCTTCGTCTTCTGTTAAATTTATAATGTTCTAAAGTAAGGGCATTTCCTGCAAGGTCATAGTCTGTGGTAGAAGCAGAGACCCTGAATCAAAGACAGTAGGGTCTTTTAATTTAACTATTGGTTAAATGTCAGGAAATGTCCGGCCCAGAGGTCATTATTATTAAGTCAAAGAGAAAGCTTTTATTTTCCTATCTCCTTGTTATTTGGGGAGCTGTTCATAAAGATTGATGCTGTGTAAGTCACTAACCACAGGGAAATGGAGGAATTCTGTAAACAAATGGCAAGCAGAACTTTGTTCTTATTGTCCCACTAAGCTTAATATGAGGTGTTAAATTTAATGAAATGTGGTGAGTGAAGTGTTATTTTCCTATTGGTTACTGTAACAGTCATTAACAAGTAAGACATGACTAGTACTGAAAATAGAATACTGTATCCATGACAACACAGAGTTAGGACAGCAATTACTTAATATTTTCTTGATTTATTAATTTCTTTATAAGTGGGAGAACCAAGAAGACTCTCGAGCTGGGCAGTTAATAGTCCAAATTAGCTAACATTTTTAGCTACATCATTTATATAGTCAGTTAGTCATTCACTCATTCCTATAAACATTTGTTGAGGTTCTACTATATGGTAGACACTAAGCATACAGAAATGAGTGAGACAGTTTCTGCCCACAGTTTTTCGTGGTCCAGTTAGTACAGTAGTTCTCAAATGAGGGTCTCTGGACAAGCAGCATCTGCCTCACTGGGAACTTGTGAGGAATGCAGATTTTCTAGGCCCTTACTAGACCTACTGAATCACACACACTGAGGTGAGACCTAGTGATCTTGTGTTTTAACAAGCCCTCCAGGTGCTTTTGGTGCTCTCTAAAGCTTGAGAACCACCAGTCACATGAAGAAATTAAAAACTTTTCAATTAATAATATCTTGTTTTATGTCCAAAATGATTACAGAATAACAGAACACTTCCATTTAAGAGAGTTATAATTCCATAGAACTTCAGAGATTCCATAAATATTTATCCTTTGGGTTTATGGCCAAGAAGTATTGGACATAGACTAACTTCACATGATCGATTAAAAATCCTAATAACAAAAAACCTAATGAATATCTCATAGATTCCATGGATCTTGGTACGTCTCTTCAGTGATCCTATTGTTTCATGAATATTGAAAACCATCTTTTAAGAGAGAGACATATATTATAAGATGCTTGAAGAGTCACTATCATATTTATAATAAAATATTCAGTTTACCATAACGTTAGACAAATAACTGTTCAATAAATGTCCAGCCCATTTGTGGATTTAAATCTTGAAAAAAAATCACTTAACCTTTTCACTTACTTCTTCTTTTGCGAAATGAGCGTTGAAGTAGGGCTTGTGACTTACAATGCTCTCTCAGATCTTTTCCAATCTGAATATTTCGTTATTCTTCTTTGGAAGTCTGTTAATATAAGTTCCCCTCAGATGAATATATACACACACACATATATACACTACATAGATGTACATCTAATCAATTTTTCTTTGTATATTTACTTATTCTCTCTATTGCTTATTAAGCCTTGATCCTTAGTACAATTTTGTCTTAGCTTTTCTGTACAACCATGGCCTCAGACCTTTGCCCACTTGGAAGTGCATGTGTGTTCTCTCAGACCATCACTGTATACCCAGAACTGCCTTTTCTTGAACAGACACAAGATACGTCACCCTTTCACTCTTAGGAGTCCATCTAATTCTGTGAAGCACTCCAATGAAAATAACACCTACCACTTTGGGCTGTTAAACACTTATCTTTTCCCTCCCTTCATCCTGTTGATCTTGAGTGTATTAAGATGAGCACTTTTATTCCTTCCTTGCTTTTAATTATAACTGGTGACATGCTTTATAAACTCACAAAGATAATATTTCATGTAGGGACATCCCACATTTTGGATAGAAACATTTATATAACAATTGGACACCAATATGAAGAGTGAGTTGCATTGCAGGTAGGGTAATAGATTAGATCTATGGTTTTATATAATGTCAAGCTATTCATGGTTCAGGTGTGAGACCTGTGGGTCCTGTTACCTTTATTATCTGCTATAGTTGAAAACTGTAGCTCTACAATCATCAGCCATTTCAAGATGAAGATGTTGGTATAGTCAGTATGGCAGAGCCAGAGTGGTATACTGTAAAAATATTATTCAGGCTATCAGACCTGGGTTCAAATTCTATCACCACTGTTCACTTGCTGTGTGATCCTCAACAAATTAAATGACCTCTCTGAATCTATTTTCTCAAATGCAAAGTAATGAAAATAATCCACATGTTGGGTTTGCTATGAGGGTTAAGTGAAGTAATATTTAGAAGAACCTATCGCAGGGCCTACCACAGGCCTGTTCAACATATGTCTATATCTGTGATCCAAACCTCTACCAAGAAATAAAAAACTCCCTACCTATCTCCATATGAATTTTACCCCAAGCTCTTGTATTAATATGCTGAAAAATAAACTCATTCCACCCCTCTCCCCATAACCTACTGCTCCTGTATTCTATGGATAAATGTGTTGCTACTCAGACATTGTCCCAAATTGGAAACTCCCTTCTCCCTCACTCCACACATCCAACTAGGCACTAAAACCAGATGGTTTTCACATCTCATATTCATTCCTACAGCTAATTCCTTAATTAAGACTCAAAATACCTTGCTTGGGTCATAGTATGGTCTCTAAATCAGCCCTCAGTTCTCCATCTAGGGTGTTGCAATTCATACTCTTTACACTGCTGCCAGGGAGATCTTTTAAAACAAAAATCTTACACATGTTATTCTCTTGTATAAAATCATTCAATGACTCCCTTTAACTTTTTGGATAAAATTCAGAGTTTTTAGCATGACACACAAAGTTCTCTCTAGTTTGAAAATCAACTATCCTTCTCCATCCACCATGACCCCTCTCATCATTGTTACCCATGTCTCTACAATCACCCTGAATAAGAGATTTTTGTCTCTATTCGGGTTCTACTAAAAGCAGAGCCTGAGACAAGGACTTGGTAGCAGGGAGTTTATTTGGGTGGCTATATAAGGAAGCAGGTATGAGGGAGGAGGAATAGAGTGTTGGGGTGAGGGTATGTCAGTGAAGTCCCTATAATGGTCGATAGAGCTTCATTCCTTGAAACCTCTGAGAAACCTGTAATACTCCCAGAATTGTCAGAAGAACAGGCAGCTGAGTCATTCTTCTACCATCTCCTGTTCCCCACGGTTTGAAGGATGCCTTTGGGTGTAACACCCCAACCCTTTCAGGCTCCATTTGTGCAGAAGCTAAGTGACTTCCAGAACTTCAGAAAAGTCCCTGAAGTGGGAAATGCTTGAGCTGTATGCTAGCTCTGAGTTTGCACAGAACTGTGTATCACAGCTGTAGCTGAAATCGCAGATGGGCCAAGGGGACACGACATCAGGCAATGAAGAGATGGCTCCATCGTGCTGCGGTTTTCTGCCTTCACAAGAATTGTTCCTATGTGCCTAAATGTCTTCATTCCTCCTTCTTCTCCAAGTCATATAATTAACTAATACCGATCTCTCAAGTTGTAGTTCCAGAATTGGCTCTGCCAGAATCTCAAGTATTCGCTTTCTCTGATCACGAGTATTATCTGGAAGTCTTTCTTCTTAACATCCATAGCATTCAGGGCGGTGCTGCACCATGCCACATTATCACAATAAATGGCACTTACTCTTTTACTTGTGCCTCTAGGATAGAAGCACCTTGAGGGTGGGAAATGTATCTTACTTGTCTTTGCCGCTATTTATAGTACAATGCCTGGGTATTTTAGAGCTCGAATCAATATTTGTTGAATAAATGGAAGCATGAATGAAAACGAATCCCCCAGACTAATTGTCATAAAACATTATTCCTTATCATATCGTTTCTCATCAAAAATCATCCCTAACAGTACCCTGCTGACACATAATGACTAAATTCTTTAACTGGACTTTCCAAAACTGCTTTTCTAGCCTGATTTCCATTACCCCCATTTAATAATTTTGTGCTTCAGACACACTACTCATTCACTGTCCTTTAGAAGCCTTCTAGATCTCTTTCCTCATGCCTCTGGGCACATTATTCTGTCTTTTTTTTTGAGTGTATGTCTTACTCTTACACATATTTTGAGGCCAGTTTAAACCCTGTTTTTCTAAAAAAAAACAACAAAAAACCAACCAACCAAACAAACAAGAAAACCCCACTTCTTGACAATTAGCCTGTAGTGGTCATTTTCTCTTCTTTGAATTCTTGCATTTTTAGTTGTCCAGTGATCACTAATAACATTGCCATATGTATGTCATCTGAGTGTACTGTATCTCTTCAATTAATCTGTTTCTTGAAGTCAGATTCCATTTCTTATACTTAGTTTGGAATGAGATTTAATTCTTGGTATCTAATCCAGTACCTAGAGTGGGCCCTCGTATATATATTGCAAGCTCAATACTGTTTCTTTATGGATACACAGACTATTCAGACATATACTTACATATCAGTCATTTCAAACACACCTGTGACTGGTTAGTCAAATTAGAACTGCATTCTGCTAAAATCAGTGGTCTTGAGCTGACTGATGGGGCAAAGCAGATAGAAATTTGATTAAAAATTTAGCAGTGGAAAGAAAGTATCATTTAGAAGTGTTCAAGAAAAAGAGAGACCATAAAGGGGGATTATCTAACAAGGCAATCAAGAATATCTCCTACGACAATGAAATTTTGCTGAATATAAAAATAAACAGAGAATATAAGTTTATCTTTGAAAAAAGTTTAAAACAGTACCGAAATTTATTATCTTAACACATTTATTTAGTTGTACAATGTTTTAATGAGGGAAAGTGAGGTATGGTTAAATGATCTAAAAATATAGCCAGTTATATGGCTACTGCATTTTATAAATTATTAATATTTAAAAGATAAGACCTTTTAATTTCGAAAGAACTAAAAACAATTGGGGATTTTTTTTTCTTTTTTCTTTCTTGTTGAGGAAAACTGGGAGACTGGGGGTTTAAGATTGGTACAGATTTGTACTGTAATACATTTATATACTCATATTTTTTATCACCACTATGTATTATTTAATATAAAATATAAAAATATTGAAAAACATTTTCCTTAATTTTCATCCCTTCAAGAAATGGAAGCATGAATATGGATGTGATGATATGGCACTTTAACTTTTTACTCTTTGTGAGTATTATTTAATATTGGACCAATTATAAAATATGGAAATTAAACATTTAAATAGACATTGGTTAAATCAATCAATAGATCTGAACTAGGAGACTAGGATGAATGATAGCAAAATCATTTGTTAATAGTTAATGAATTGAACAGACCGACCTTTGTTTAAATTATATTTTATAAGCTTTAATTATAATATAATTCTGACTTTTGAGCACAATATGGTTTTCAGGTAAATTCTGTGGGGTTACTTGTTTTTCCTTTTTTTTTTTTTTTTTAAGATGATAAACTTAAGCAGGAGATTTGCTTATCATATGTGAGCGAAAGAAAAAGGAAAGGATTAAACAGAAACTGTTTCTTCCCCCACAGGGCTACCTTCCCGCTATCTTCCGACATTAATACAATGTTGCTGACTATGTTATGTTGTTACTAGGTTGTGTCAAATCAAGAGAATAATTGGACATTAAGATTCATCTCTGAATACATTAATTGGATGATTTCTTTATTTCTGTCATAAGTTACTAATGATTTCCTCTCCATAACTAGGGAAACTCTGAAGAACTCATTATTCTCTTGGGATTCTATAGCTACCTTAAGATGATTTTCGGTGGATGTGGTTGTTCTGGTAACAGTAGACTCTATATTAAGTTCCAAAATTAAAATTTCAAAAAGAAAGGGTACTATTTAGATTGAAAATGCGCACCCTTTAGGGGGTTATTTCTTTTCAGATGGAATATGTTCCACAACAATGGTACTTATGGAGAGACGTGAGGACCCACGAATACTAATATGCTCATCAGGATGATCACTGAAAACTCACATTTCCTCTAAATGCTGAGATTCTATAAATACCTCCTCTACATGTAGAAGACATGGGCCATAATTCTACTAAGCTCAGAGGTTTTGTGCCTTGCTGCACTGGAAACTCATTGGGAGCAGATTCTCTTTCTTATTCACCTTTGTGTTCCCAGTGCCTTGCATAGTATAGGAGGCACTCAAATATCTGTTATCAGCTGATTAATAGAATCAATCCTTTTGAGTCTTAAGTGTATTAAACCAGAAATTAATCTGAAGACTTTTCCTGTTGTAATATTCTATAAACTTTAAGCAGGCATCCTTCTGTAGAGAGTAAAAACTTTTCAAAAGTTTTTTCAATAAAAACTTTGCAAAGGGGGCTTCCCTGGTGGCGCAGTGGTTGGGAATCCGCCTGCCGGTGCAGGGGACACGGGTTCGTGCCCCGGTCCGGGAGGATCCTGCATGCCGCGGAGCGGCTGGGCCCGTGGGCCATGGCCGCTGAGCCTGCACGTCCGGAGCCTGTGCTCCGCAATGGGAGAGGCCACGGTGGTGGGAGGCCCGCGTACCGCAAAAAACAAAAAAAAAACAAACAAAAAGCTTTGCAAAGAATTTATCCTATCGTAATATTTCAAATTGCTATAATTTAATGATATTTCCTATAAATAGAATTTCACTTGAAAATGATAAAAAAAGGAATCAGATGCTTTACCTTCTTCATTACATCAATACATACAGGTGAAACTCATCAAATCTTAATCCCATGGAACAAAAGATGGGGTGATGAGCTGAAGGGGTACCAACATGGAGTTCAAATCTGATAACATGGGAAAGGAACTCCAAAGACAAACTCAGCCCCAATCACCATTTAGCCTACTTGGGCCAGTCCTTGTATGACTATTTTTCCTTCTACCTTTGGCCCATGTACATTGGTGCCATCTTCTACTTAACACAATAAATATTGTCTCAGAAGACATGAGTATAAATTGAATTTTTGTAAATTAGATCACAGCATTCAATAAAGGGTTATTGAACTACAGCACATCCTGTATTTCAGGGTATGTGGGTAGAACCAGACCTTGACCTCACACATTTATAAACCAGTGAGAGAAACACACAAGCATGTGGATAATGATAACATGAGACGTGGTACTACTGAAAGGAGAAAAAGACGCATTCCTCCTAGAACTAGCATGAAATGATCTGGGAAACCGTGCCCTTTGAAATGCCTTGGGACCCAACAATAAAAAGAAGTAGGTTACGAATACCCTTTGAAGTCCTTTTGTTTTCAAATAACAGACTCTGAAATTTACCTATAGTAAGTTTGAGTCTTCTATATGTATACTTTTTCTGTGTAATGGGTTTTGCCAAAGAGCTAAAAATCAAGAGACTCTTAAATTTTTAACAGAACGGGAACTTTTACTGCTTCTGCTTACTGTCTGTTGTCCATATAGAATTGTCTGTGCTCCTGAAAGCTGCCAAATATGCTTCCATTTTTTACATAACCATTATAGGTAAAGACAGAATAATGGATTTCTTTCAGTGTCTCCTTTGAATTGACAAGCAGGATCACTCTGTGTCAAGGAGGTGTAGTTGCTGCTTTTCTATTAATAGTTACAATATTATAGGTGTTGTAGCAATTGGTTAAGCAAACAGAAACAATTATATGAATTTGACAATAATGTTCCTCCACAATTTTATTTTACCTGTTCAGTTCAGATAATGAAAGTAGCATGCTAAAATAAAGCAAGTTTAGATTTGACTACTGGATGAATTCTTTTGATGAGTATTTTTGACCACATACTACATTCTAAGCATATAGAATGTAGAGCCCTGGAGATAGAGATAAGGACAAAAACAAATTCAGTCCGTGCTCTAAGAATGGGGTTTAAAGCCTGTTAGGAAAAGCGTAGATTAATTAAATAATCACACAGTAAATGTGGAAAATACTAAAAGTACTAGAGTCATGAAATACAACTGAATGGTTTTAAGAGTGGGTGGGTGTGTATGTGGTAAGTATTGTCATGTGATCATATTTGCATTTTTAAGTACTCTGTCTGCAGTGTGATTGGTATTGCCAACAGTGGATGTAAGGAGACCAGTTAGAAAGTCCAGAAAAAACAGCAATGCTAGTTTAAATTAATGTAATGCCAGTGATTATGAGAGAAGTAGACAGTTGACCCAATTACTACTTCCATAAAGGATTTAAAGGAATTTAAGCATTACTATTTATCAAGTGTCTATAATGTGTCAAATGCCCTTTTAGGTGCTAGGGGTACAAACATGAACATGTTAAAAAAAAATCTCTTCCCTCAAGAAACTCCCTGTTTGCTGTGACATTTCCAAGTATGATGAAGTATGCATTCATATCATAGAAAAAAAATAAAGTAGCTAATGTCAAATAATTCATATTAACCATCATTTAACTTTGCTGTATATTATATAACTTTCACTCTTGGGGATTCTTCAAGAATCAACAGAAATAATGCATTTGAAAACAAAGCATAAATATAAGGTGTTGTTAATTTCCTCTTTATAGCTTCCTAATAATATCTAGCTTAGGCTAATATTTAAATAAATTTTTGTTTCCTGAGAATACAGAAATTGGGCCTTATCTAACAAAATACCATAGACAGGTGGCTGGATGGCTTAAACAACAGACATTTGCTTCTCACAGTTCTGGAGGCTGGGAGGTCCAAGATCAAGATAATAGCAGATGCTTTTCCTAATGGGATGAGGAAGGAGGCTCTTCCTGGTTTGCAGACTGCCACTTTCTTGCTGTGTGTCACATGGCAGAGAGAGAATTCTGGTCTTCCTTAATCCAGTCATGGGGGCTCCACCCTCATACTTCGTCTAAACCTAATTCTCTATCATCGTTTTTTGGGGGTTAGGATTTTAACATATGAATTTTGGGAAAACACAAACATTTGGTCTATGTTTGCTAACCAGTAACAAAATAATTTAGCCTGGAATTTGCTCCTGGTAACAAAGAAGGTGACAAACGTTTGGATTACTGAATTTCTGCTAGTGGTAGTACCACTGTGGTGCCTGCACTGCTTTCAGTCAATTAAATGAGAAGTAAATTAGAGTTTATGTTATTTTATTCACTTGAATTCAGGGTTTTTCAGGACATTAAGATTTTCTTTCCTAATGTTTCATTGTATACACTTTTAAACAAAAACAAAAGTAGAGAGAATAGTAATGATAATGATTCCCTTATTTCCACTACCACCTTCAACAAGTATCAACATTTCAACAATCTGATTCCATCTATTCTTCACTTTATTTTTTGTTTTCTCTGGAGTATTTTTTTTTTTTTTTTTTTATGCGTTACGCGGGCCTCTCACTGTTGTGGCCTCTCCCGTTGCGGAGGACAGGCTCCGGACGCGCAGGCTCAGCGGTCATGGCTCATGGGCCCAGCCGCTCCGCGGCATGTGGGATCTTCCCAGACCGGGGCACGAACCCGTGTCCCCTGCATCGGCAGGCGGACTCTCAACCACTGCGCCACCAGGGAAGCCCTGGAGTATTTTTAAACAGTTCTAGACAAAATATGATTTCACCCTTGAATACTTTAGTATGTTATTTCATCTGATAAGGCTTTCTTTTTTTAACTTAACCACCTCTACTTTGCTAATCAACCTAACAAAATTAACAAATATTTCTTAATATCACTTAATACTGTATTCAAATTCCCCCATTTATTTCCAAGATACATTTTTTATTGTTGGTTTACTCAAATCAGGATTCAACAAGATTCACATAAATACTGTACTTGGTTGTCATGTAGGTCTTTCTTATTCTGCAAAAGGCGTCTTCCTTCCTCTCTTCCTCCCTTTTTTCCTCCCTCCCCTTCTTCCTTTATTTTCATGCAGTCCATTTGTTGGAAATACCAGTCATCTGTCCTGGGAAAATTGGACATCCCTTGAGCCAACAGTAAGCTTGTTCCTCTGTCTCCTATATTTCCTGTAAATAAGTAATTAGATATAGGTTTCATTAACAACTTAGCTAAAGCTTTTCTGAAAGCATGGCTTGCAAGAAGGACCCCAGTGCCAGTACAAGTAGTTTATTTGGGAAGTGACTCCACAAGTCAGGAGAGAGGGAGTAGGGAGAGTGGGCCAGGCAGGGCAAGACCATTTAAGGTTGTGTTATCAAGGTGCCTACTGTAGACAGCAGGGCTCTATTCAGTGGGGACTTCTGGGAAGCTTAGACAGCACCTCCCAAACTTGCCCCTGGCTTCCCTTTCCCCTTGGTTGAAGGTTTTCCTGGAAGCTGGGTCTTGCACACAGTGAGTCGGAACTATTCCCCAGAGCTGCAGCTGAGATCAGAGGTGGGCAGAGGGATGAGATGAGCACCAGAGGCTTTTGCTACTCAGTCTAGGATACTTCATATGTGGTTCTGTGTATGCTTTTTGTGTGAGGCATGTAATGACCAGGTGTCCCATTTTAAATGATTCTAAACTTGAAAAGCCATGTCAGCCTTTTAAAGTTCCTCAACAAATTTTCAATAGTGATTTTATGTTCATTGGTGGTCATTGCCTGTATGCATCATTTCTTTCAGAGTTGCGAGCTGGTGATTTTTCTAATTTCATCATTCTTTCTGTATTTACTTGTTGGGATTTTTCTAAAAGAAAAACTTTCTTTTATTAACCATTTAGTTACCTCAGAGTAACTAAAGACAGATAAATTCTTGGTACTTTTCTTCCCCACTCCTTTTACAAATCAATTTACAGAGTAATGAGTTTGTGCCCTGACAACCTCCAATGCAATCCGTTGAATCTTTTTTCTTCCCCTGAACAGTAGGGAAGCATTGCCATGCTATTAAAAAATGGTGGGATGAGGATAGGTTTTTGGTTGTTTCACATGATTAACAAATTATTAGGCTCTCATGCTTAGTAAAGGGAGTAGAGGCATAATAGGGTGAATGGATAACTCAGCAGTAGGCAGGAGACAAGGAAGGCAAAATCACTCCTGATCGTAGCACAAGATAAGTCAATGCGGTAAGGCAAGCAATGGTCTTGGTGTTTGCACAGCTCACAAAGAGTAGCTTGCATAAATTATGAAGTACGAAACCCCAGATTTCTGCTACTGAGGTACATTTTGGAGCTCCTGATTCTCAGAATAGAAGCCTGGATCTTTTCAGTCCCATTTTCCTAAAATGTTTTATAAAGGAATGTTAAAGACTATGAACAGTGCTGCCAAATTAAACTGCAAGTCAATTTATCTCACAGCTAAGTGGGGTCACCAAGTCCCTCAACTTTGCCTGGGATTTTCCCAGTTTCAGCACAGAAAATTCATCCCAGAAACCCCTTCAAGTCCTAGGCAAACCTGAATTACTGGTCACTCCATCGAAAAGGGATCTTTTTACTGAAAAGATGTTTATAACCTATGACCAGTTTTGAGGAGCATGTATGAGATTTCCTTAGTTTGCTGGCCCATCCTATTATTTTTCCCTTTCAGAAATTCTCCTTTGTGACCACCAGCACATGTTTATAAGGGACTAAGAAGGAAAGGCTATGTTCTCTATTCAAGGAACAGAGAAAGTGAGGTCACCAGGCCACATGGGGATCAAAACGTTGCTGTTAGCATCACTAACACCTGTTTTAAGTTAATCTGAAAACGAGGGCTGGGAATAAAGATTTCTGCATAATTGTTTTTGTATTTGTGTTAGTTGTATTTTGCTGGGAAAAGTAATCTTTTGAAAAATTATTTTCTTTTAGACTTGAAACCCAGTTGACAACATTGCTAAAAACATAAAACTCAGCTGTCATCCCACGTTGCATATTTGTGGAATCTGTGGTCCTTCACACATCTTTGTACCTTGTCCTGGTAAATATTTCATTTTATAATACTTTTATGTAATCAGTTGGCTCTAATTGGCTAGAGGCAATTATTCTGACATACAAGAATTTTCCTTTCACCATCTGAATACCTATTTATGGGCTCAAAGTATCCTTCTATGACCTTACTATCCTACATCTTAATCTAGTTACCATTTTTATGTGTGCTTTTGTCCTACTCTGATGTGGTGCAACCAGACAGATGTATTACTTCCATCTATTGAAATTAGCCAAACATTGGGATTTTATTCCCTTTCAGATTAAGCATATTCACAGATGGGATAAAAAGAATGATTCAGCTGCTTCTCAGAATCCCTACCTTAAGGATTTTCAACTGTGGCTGTGACTAGGAACATTTTAGCAAAAGCCATGTGGGAAACATGTAGGAAATTTTTAGTGCCCAATATGCAGACGATGGGAATCCAAGGTGTAATCTAAAAAGGAAGATAATTAACAGTCACGTGGGTAACTTCAGTTCATATTTTACGGACAACTTTGGGAACATTGACTCATGAAAATGGAGCCTATGTTCAACACAAATTATATTTCTGAACATCAGCCAACAAGTATATCAACAATCTGTTCCAGAGAATGAAGAGCTATAGTTGCTTTAGTCTTCACATTCATTCGTATTCTCTTTTTGATGGTACAAATATAAATAATGCCTTTTTAAAAAAACAGAGTTTAGTTTCAAAATTGGTTGAAGTAGATTTTAGATTCTCGGGGAGCCATGGGAAAATCAGCACACCTCTCTGAACTCAGGTTTCCTCATCTTTAAGTGAGTGATAGAGATGACTGCTCAGCTGGCCTCACAGGCTCTTTATCAGGAACAAATGGGATAATGTAGAAAAGATGGATGGATTTTAAAGTAATAAACACTAACCAAATGTTATATTTATAGAGCTACTATTTCTTAGGACTTGATGCATACTTTCTATTTGTTGATGTATTATTCATAAAAACCATGTCAAATTTTGAAAAATACTCAATAGCATATTACATAATGATTGGCACAAGGTAAACAGTTAATAAATCTATTCTTTTAAAATTTATTGAATCATATCTCCATGTGTATTTATTTCTAGAAAGAAAATAATCCAGAATGATATCATATTTTATTTGTCTGGGCTTTAGACTCTGGTTGGCATTTTCAAATATTCTATCTATGGATATTCTCTTCCTTTGTACTGAACTATTTTGGGAGGAAAAAGATCTTGTGTATTCCTAATAATATAAATTTTACTGCATAAAATATCACTGAGCTACTGTCTACTGTTTTAAACATTTCCCAAGGAAAAATATTTCATCCTGGATTAAACTAGGTGTCTAAATAGATTGATTCTTACCCTGAAGTCACTGAAATAGCATTTTAATGCCACTTTCAAAATATAAATTTTGATGTGGTTTTTGAAAGGTGAAATGAATAAAATTTTTGAAGCTAAAAATAAAGGAGAGACTGTGACAATCATTTTAATACAAAAACCACAGAAACACTTGCTCCATTTGTTATTTTCTAATTTAAATAATATAGTGGTTACTGAGAGACATCAACAATATTTTTGTCAGGTTTCATTATGCACAGATGACAATTATCAGATATTTTGGAATGACAATATAGGGCCTTCGAGTAGATTTCTTTAAATTTGTTATAAGTGCTTCCAGTCCTGTTTGCTTTCTTTAGGTTTTACTGCATTAGGGGGAAACAGACCTCTTTCTCCTGTGACAAAGAGAGAACCCAGGAAGGGGCAGTTTTTTTCCCCTCACAGGTGATGGAGTTTGTTTAAAGAATGCAGTGGATAATAGCTGGCTTGTCTTCTGAACAGATGGTGATGGTCTTGTTGCTAGGATAAGGCCTCAAGAATTTAGTTTTTAATTCCACATTTTTTGCCTCAGTGCCATGAATATCCCTAGGTTTCCCAAGGCAAAACAAACAAACAAACAAACAAAAACCTACACAGGAAGAGTGACAGAGAGAGAGATGGGGCGGTAGAGCAAAGACTGAAGCCAGGTCAATAGAGGCTTTGGGGAAAATGCCTGCTCAGCTGTCTGCAATCACCTGGGTTTGAAAGGCAGGCAGGAAGGAAGATTGGTTTGGCAGAAGAACTGGGCCTTTTGATGCCTCTGATACCACAGAGAAAAATACCCATTTCTTCCCATTAGAAGTCTGTTGACTTTCCTAATTAAGATAAACATGTTTCTGAAAGTGTTAGCTCTTCCAGCATGACATTTATAAAAGCGACTAGATATACACACAGGAATGTTTGCCAAGAATTTGGGCTAATGGTGGTCTATGAAGCATTTTACAGAAATATTTTAAAATAGTTGCCATATCTAAAAGTGAATGACTTTCATTCCCTCCAGTCAATTAAACATCTAATTTCAACTCTAGGAGATAATAACTGAAGTATTTTTTTATAAATGAATAAATAGTTAGAAAACTGTTAAACACATAGCTCCAAAGCATGAAAAATATATTCGTTTAACAGCTTTCTTCTCTCTTTTTTTTTAAACATCTTTATTGGAGTATAATTGCTTTACAATGGTGTGTTACTTTCTGCTTTATAACAAAGTGAATCAGTTATACATATATATATATGTCCCCATATCTCTTCCCTCTTGTGTCTCCCTCCCTCCCACCCTCCCTATCCCAACCCCTCTTGGTGGTCACAAAGCACCAAGCTAATCTCCCTGTGCTATGCGGCTGCTTCCCACTAGCTATCTCTTTTACGTTTGGTAGTGTATATATGTCCATTGCACTCTCTCACTTTGTCCCAGCTTACCCTTCCCCCTCCCTGTATTCTCAAGTCCATTCTATAGTAGGTCTGTGTCTTTATTCCTGTCTTGCTGCTAGGTTCTTCATGACCAATTTTTCTTTTTTTAGATTCCATATATATGTGTTAGCATATGGTATTTGTTTTTCTCTGACTTACTTCACTATGTATGACAGACTCTACGTCCATCCACCTCACTACAGATAACTCAATTTCGTTTCTTTTTATGGCTGAGTAATATTCCATTGTGTATATATGCCACATCTTCTTTATCCATTCATCGTTGATGGCCAATTAGGCTGCTTCCATGTCCTGGCTATGGTAAATAGAGCTGCAATGAACATTGTGGTACATGACTCTTTTTGAATTATGGTTTTCTCAGGGTATATGCCCAGTACTGGGATTGTGGGGTCATATGGTAGTTCTAATTTTAGTTCTTCAAGGAACCTCCATACTGTTCTCCATAGTGGGTATCAATTTACATTCCTACCAACAGTGCAAGAGCATTCCCTTTTCTCCACACCCTCTCCAGCATTTATTGTTTGTAGATTTTTTGATGATGGCCATTCTGACTGGTGTGAGGTGATACCTCATTGTAGTTGTGATTTGCATTTCTCTAATGATTAATGATATTGAGCATTCCTTCATGTGTTTGTTGGCCATCTGTATATCTTCTTTGGAGAAATGTCTATTTAGGTCTTGTGCCCATTTTTGGATTGGGTTGTTTTTTTTGAGCTGCATGAGCAGCTTGTAAACTTTGGAGATTAATCCTTTGTCAGTTGCTTCGTTTGCAAATATTTTCTCCCATCCTGAGGGTTGTCTTTTCGTCTTGTTTAAGGTTTCCTTTGCTGTGCCAAAGCTTTTAAGTTTCATTCGGTCACATTTGTTTATTTTTATTTCCATTTCGCTAGGAGGTGGGTCAAAAAGGATCTTGCTGTGATGTATGTCATAGAGTGTTCTGCCTATGTTTTCCTCTAAGAGTTTGATAGTGTCTGGCCTTACATTTAGGTCTTTAATCCATTTGGATTTTATTTTTGTGTATGGTGTTAGGGAGTATTCTAATTTCATTCTTTTACATGTATCTGTCCAGTTTTCCCAGCACCACTTATTGAAGAGGCTGTCTTTTCTCCACTGTATATTCATGCCTCCTTTATCAAAGATAAGGTGACCATATGTGTGTGGGTTTATCTCTGGGCTTTCTATACTGTTCCATTGATGTATATTTCTGTTTTTGTTCCAGTACCATACTGTCTTGATTACTGTAGCTTTGTAGTGTAGTCTGAAGTCAGGGAGCCTGATTCCTCCAGCTACGTTTTTCTTTCTCAAGATTGCTTTGGCTATTCGGGGTCTTTTGTGTTTCCATACAAATTGTGAAATTTTTTGTTCTAGTTCTGTGAAAAATGCCAGTAGTAGTTTGATAGGGATTGCATTGAATCTGCAGATTTCTTTGGGTATTATAGTCATTTTCACAATGTTGATTCTTCCAATCCAAGAACACGGTATATCTCTCCATTGATTTGTGTTATCTTTAATATCTTTCATCAGTGTCATAATTTTCTGCATACAGGTCTTTTGTCTTCTTAGGTAGGTTTATTCCTAGATATTTTATTCTTTTTGTTGCAATGGTAAATGGAAGTGTTTTGTTAATTTCACTTTCAGATTTTTCGACAGTAGTGTATAGGAATGAAAGAGATTTCTGTGCATTAATTTTGTATCCTGCTACTTTACCAGATTCTTTGATTAGCTCTAGTAGTTTTCTGGTAGCATCTTTAGGATTCTCTATGTAAAGTACCATGTCATCTGGAGACAGTGACAGCTCTACTGCTTCTTTTTCTGATTTGGATTCCTTTTATTTCTTTTTCTTCTCTGATTGCTGTGGCTAAAACTTCCAAAACTATGTTGAATACTAGTGGTGAGAGTGGGCAACCTTGTCTTGTTCCTGATCTTAGTGGAAATGGTTTCAGTTTTTCACCATTGAGTACGATATTGGCTGTGGGTTTGTTATATATGGTCTTTATTATGTTGAGGAAAGTTCCCTCTATGCCTACTTTCTGGAGGGCTTTTTTCATAAATGGGTGTTGAATTTTGCTGAAAGCTTTCTCTGCATCTATTGAGCTGATCATACGGTTTTTCTCCTTCAAATTGTTAATATGGTGTATCACATTAAATGATTTCCATATATTGAAGAATCCTTGCATTCCTGGGTTAAACCCCACTTGATCATGGTGTATGATCCTTTTAATGTGTTGGATTCTGTGTGCTAGTATTTTGTTGAGGATTTTTGCTGATCTATGTTCATCAGTGATATTGGCCTGTAGTTTTCTTTCTTTGTGACATCTTTGTCCGGTTTTGGTATCAGGGTGATGGTGAATGAGTTTGGGAGTGTTCCTCCCTCTGCTATATTTTGGAAGAGTTTGAGAAGGATAGGTGTCAGCTCTTCTCTAAATGTTTGTTAGAATTTGCCTGTGAAACCATCTGGTCCTGTGCCTTTGTTTGTTGGAAGATTTTTAGTCACAGTTTCAATTTCAGTGCTTGTGATTGGTCTGTTCATATTTTCTATTTCTTCCTGGTTCAGTCTCGGAACATTGTGCATTTCTAAGAATTTGTCCGTTTCTTCCAGGTTGTCCATTTTATTGGCATAGAGTTGCTTGTAGTAATCTGTCATGATCCTTAGATCATTAGAATCTTTCATTTCTAATTCTGTTGATTTGAGTCTTCTCCCTTTTTTTCTTGATGAATCTGGCTAACGGTTTATTAATATTTTTTATCTTCTCAAAGAACCAGCTTTTAGTTTTATTGATCTTTGCTATCATTTCCTTCATTTCTTTTTCATTTATTTCTGATCTAATGTTTATGAATTCTTTTCTTCTGCTAACTTTGGGCTTTTCTTGTTCTTCTTTCTCTAATTGCTTTAGGTGTAAGGTTAGGTTGTTTATTTGAGATGTTTCTTGTTTCTTAAGGTAGGATTGTATTGCTATAAACTTCCCTCTTAGAACTGCTTTTGCTGCATACCATAGGTTTTAGGTCATCATGTTTTCATTGTCATTTGTTTCTAGGTATTTTTTGATTTCCGCTTGGATTTCTTCAGTGATCTCTTGGTTATTAAGTAGTGTATTGTTTAGCCTCCATGTATTTGTATTTTTTACAGATTCTTTCCTGTAATTGATATTTAGTCTCATAGAGTTGTGGTCTGAAAAGATACTGGATACGATTTCAGTTTTCTTCAATTTATCAAGGCTTGATTTGTGACCCAAGATATGATCTATCTTTTTTTTTTTTTTTTTTTTGTGGTACACGGGCCTCTCACTGTTGTGGCCTCTCCCGTTGTGGAGCACAGCCTCCGGACGCGCAGGCTCAGTGGCCATGGCTCACAGGCCTAGGCGCTCTGCAGTATGTGGAATCTTCCCAGACTGGGGCACAAACCCATGTCCCCTGCATTGGCAGGCGGACTCTCAACCACTGTGCCACCAGGGAAGCCCATGATCTATCTTTGAGAATGTTCCATGAGCACTTGAGAAGAATGTGCATTCTGTTGTTTTTGGATGGAATGTCCTATAAATATCAATTAAGTACATGTTGTTTAATGTATCATTTAAGGCTTGTGTTTCCTTATTTATTTTCATTTTGGATGATATGTCCATTGGTGAAAGTGGGGTGTTAAAGTCCCCTACTATGATTGTGCTACTGTTGATTTCCCCTTTTACGGCTGTTAGTATTTGCCTTATGTATTGAGGTGTTCCTGTTTTGGGTGCGTAAATATTTACAATTGTTATATCTTCTTCGTGGATTGATCCCTTGATCACTATGTAATGTCCTTCTTTGTCTCTTGTAATAGTCTTTGTTTTAAAGTCTGTTTTGTGTGATATGAGAATTGTTACTCCAGCTTTCTTTTGATTTCCATTTGCATGGAATATCTTTTTCCATCCCCTCACTTTCAGTCTATATGTGTCCCTAGGTATGAAGTGGGTCACTTGTAGACAGCATATATATGGGTCTTGTTTTTGTATCCGTTCAGCCAATCTATGTCTTTTCGTTGGAGCATTTAATCCATTTACATTTAAGGTAATTATCGATTTGTATGTTCCTATTACCATTATTGTAATTGTTTGGGGTTTGTTATTGATGGTCTTTTCCTTCTCTTTGGTTTCCTGCCTAGAGAAGTTCCTTTAGCATTTGTTGTAAAGCTGTTTTGGTGATGCTGAATCCTCTTAGCTTTTGCTTTTCTGTAAAGGTTTTCATTTCTCTGTCACATCTGAATGAGATCCTTGCTGGGTAGAGTAATCTTGGTTGTAGCTTTTTGTCCTTCATCACTTTAAATGTATCATGCCACTCCCTTCTGATTTGCAGAGTTTCTGCTAAAAGATCAGCTGTTAACCTTATTGGGATTTCCTTGTGTGTTATTTGCTGTTTTTCCCTTGCTGCTTTTAATATTTTTTCTTTGTATTTAATTTTTGATAGTTTGATTAATATGTGTCTTGGTGTGTTTCTCCTTGGATTTTTCCTGTATGGGACTCTCTGTGCTTCTTGGACTTGATTAACTATTTCCTTTCCCATATTAGGGAATTTTTCAACTATAATCTCTTCAAATATTTTCTCAGTCCCTTTCTTTTTCTCTTCTTATTCTGGGACCCCTATTATTCGAATGTTAGTGCGCTTAATGTTGTCCCAGAGGTCTCTGAGACCGGCCTCAATTCTTTTCATTCTTTTTTCTTTATTGTGCTCTGCAGTAGTTATTTCCACTATTTTATCTTCCAGGTCACTTAACTGTTCTTCTGCCTCAATTATTCTGCTATGGGTCCCTTTTAGAGATTTTAAAATTTTATTTATTGTGTTGTTCATTACTGTTTGTTTGCTCTTTATTTCTTCTAGGTCCTTCTTAAACGTTTCTTATATTTTCTCCATTCTATTTCCAAGATTTGGGATCATCTTTACTATCATTATTCTGAATTCTTTTTCAGGTAGACTGCCTATTTCCTCTTCATTTGTTTGGTCTGGTGGGTTTTTGCCTTGCTCCTTCATGTGCTGTGTTTCTCTGTCTTCTCATTTTGCTTAACTTACTGTGTTTGGGGTCTCCTTTCGCAGGCTGCAGGTTCGTTGTTCCCATTGTATTTGGTGTCTTTCCCCAGTGGCTAAAGTTGGTTCAGTGGGTTGTGTAGGCTTCCTGGTGGAGGGGACTAGTGCCTTTGTTCTGGTGGATGAGGCTGGATCTTGTCTTTCTGGTGGGCAGATCCACATCTGGTGGTGTGTTTTTGGGTGTCTGTGGCCTTATTATGATTTTCGGCAGCCTCTCTGCTAATGGATGGGGTTGTGTTCCTGTCTTGCTAGTTGTTTGTCATAGGATGTCCAGCAGTGTAGCTTGCTGGTCGTTGAGTGGAGCTGGGTCTGGGCATTGAGACAGAGATCTCTGGGAGATTCTCTCCGTTTGATATTACATGGAGCTTGGAAGCCTCTTGTGGGCTAGTGTCCTGAACTTGGCTCTCCTACCTCAGAGGCATAGCCCTGATGCCTGGCTGGAGCACCAAGAGCCTGTCATCCGCACGGCTCAGGATAAAAGGGATAAAAGAAAGAAGATAAAATAAAATAAAGTAAAATAAAATATAATTATTAAAAAAGTTTTTTTAAGTAATAAAAAAAAGAAACAAAAAAGAGCAACCAGACCAAAAAACAAATCCACCAAAGCTCTACAGACAGAATCACACACAGAAGCATACACATACACACTCACAAACAGAGAAAACGTTAAAAAAATATATATATCGTTGCTCCCAAAGTCCACCTCCTCAATTTGGGATGATTCATTGTCTATTCATGTATTCCACAGATGCAGGGTACATTAAGTTGATTGTGGAGATTTAATCCGCTGCTTCTGGGGCTGCTGGGAGAAATTTCCCCTTTTTTTCTTTGTTCGCACAGCTCCTGGGGTTCAGCTTTGGATTTTCCCCCGCCTCCGCGTGTAGGTCACCTGAGGTCGTCTGTTCCCGCTCAGACGGGGTTAAAGTAGCAGCTTATTAGTGGGCTGTGGCTCACTCAGGCCTGGGAGAGGGAGGGGCACGGAATCTTGGGTGAGCCTGTGGCGGCAGAGGCCAGTGTGATGTTGCACCAGCCTGAGGCGCGCAGTGTGTTCTCCCAGGGGAAGTTGGCCCTGGATCACGGGACCATGGCAGTGGCGGGCTGCACAGGCTCCCAGGAGGGGCGGTGTGGACAGTGACCTGTGCTTGCACACAGGGTTCTTGGTGGCTGCAGCAGCAGCCTGAGCATCTCATGCCTGTCTCTGCGGTTCACAGATAGCCGCGGCTCACGCCTGTCTCTGGAGGTCCTTTAAGAGGCACTCTTAATCCCCTCTCCTCGCACACCAAGACACAAAGAGGCAAGAAAAAGTCTCTTGCCTCTTCGCCAGCTCCATACTTTTCCCGGACTCCCTCCCGGCTATCCGTGGTGCACTAAACCCTTCAGGCTGTGTTCATACAGCCAACCCCAGTCCTCTCCCTGGGATCTGTCCTCCGAAGCCCGAGCCTCAGCTCCCAGCCCCTGCCTGTCCCGGTGGGGTAGCAGAGAAGCCTCTTGGGCTGGTGAGTGCCGGTCGGCACGGATCCTCTGTGCGGGAATCTCGCCGCTTTGCCCTCCGCACCCCTGTGGCTGTGCTCTCCTCCGTCACTCCGAAGCTTCCCTCCCGCCACCCCCCATCTCGGCCAGTGAAGGGGCTTCCTAGTGTGTGGAAACCTCTCCTCCTTCACAGCTCCCTCCCACTGGTGCAGGTCCCGTCCCTATTCTTTTGTCTCTGTTTTTTCTTTTTTCTTTTTCCCTATCCAGGTACGTGGGGAGTTTCTTGCCTTTTGGGAGGTCTGAGGTCTTCTGCCAGCGTTCAGTAGGTGTTCTGTAGGAGTTGTTCCACATGTAGATGTATTTTTGATGTATTTGTGAGGAGGAAGGTGATTTCCACGTCTTTTCCGCCATCTTAAAACTCCCTTCCAACAGCTTTATTCTTTTTTTTTTTTTTTGCGGTACGCGGGCCTCTCACTGTTGTGGTCTCTCCCATTGCGGAGCACGGGCTCCGGACGTGCAGGCTCAGCGGCCATGGGCCACGGGCCCAGCCGCTCCGCGGCACGTGGGATCCTCCCGGACCGGGGGCACGAACCCGCGTCCCCTGCATCAGCAGGCGGACCCTCAACCACTGCGCCACCAGGGAAACCCCAGCTTTATTCTTTTATCGCTAATTTACTTCAGAGAATTTCCTCTAGTGTAATTTTCAATAAAATGCTTTTATTTTGAAGTCTTCTTTATTGAATACAAGAGCTATGTATATGATTATAGGCCAATAGTCTAAAAGGCTTGGGGATGCTGAACACTCAACTGTGAGCGAGGGTGTCTGTGTGTTAGGACCGGATTACCTGCCAGGGTTGTCAGATCATGTGCCTGATTGGTCAGTTCATCAAATCCTCCATTTTGTTGCATGTCCTCCCCCAACCCCCGAACACACACTGTAACTGACATTAATCACTTGTCTCAGAATTCTCTGGATGTGACTTTATTCATTCAATAGTTGACCATATGATTTTTATGACTAATGTGACTGTTGGCATTGTATGCAAGTCCCCCACTTAACCTGAGTCTCACCATAAAATGTTAACATGTGTTTGCTGAGTCGCTACACTCAAGTTCAGACTAAGATCGGGCACCTGCTAGTGCTGAGAAATCTATACCTCACTCGACATTGTTATTGGGCATACTGCATTGAGAGCTGTTGCTGAAGCTTGTATTACTTAGACTGAGAGTATAAATCACATACTATTATTGTTTCAAAAGGGGCCAATCACACTCAGGTTTTATACTAGCTGCTTTGGAGGGAAAGGATGCCATAGGTTCTCCTTTGCACACCTCCTCTAACCTTTGCATTTATGACCTACTGCAATTCTGCATCCCCTGACAAACCACCCAGTGTTTTAGGGGCTCTTCTTGTAAAATGGCCTAACATTTGTCTTTTTAAAATCCCTACCCTCGGGCTTCCCTGGTGGCACAATGGTTGAGAGACCGCCTGCCGATGCAGGGGACATGGGTTCGTGCCCTGGTCCGGGAAGATCCCACATGCCATGGAGCGGCTGGGCCCATGAGCCATGGCCGCTGAGCCTGCGCGTCCGGAGCCTGTGCTCCGCGACGGGAGAGGCCACAACAGTGAGAGGCCCGCGGACCGCAAAAAAAAAAAAAATCCCTACCCTCATCAAAATTACCTGTTTGGTATTATACTCCCTCAGGGCCTTTAAGTAAACTATCTGTATGGTCTGATTGATTTAATTCAAGGTAAGTTGTTAATGACTTATTAATGGCTTCATAGGTAATATCCTTGTTTTCTGGTAAAGATTTTTAACGACATGCAAAAATAACGACTAGTGATTAGAATTCTAAATGCTACAGGAAAAATGGTAATAAGAACGTGGGGAATGGAACAGATATTTTTGGCAGAAATGCTTTTCAGTATTTCTCAACGCATGTCATGTAAATGGCTGCCTTTTCTACTAAATGACTGACCAGCTTTGTTTTAGAGAATTTTTGCCATATTCAACTGTATGTGTGTCTGGAGATGTGGTAGACGCCATAATCTGGCTCTTTATTTCTACTGGCTAAGGCATGCTATAAAATGTGTCCTCCAAAAAAGCAGACTTCATTTAAATAACCGATTGTTTTGGAATTGCCCAATTACTAAACTATTCATTGGCCAAATTTACTTTAAGAAATTATTTCCAAACTTATTTGCATGGAGACACAGGCATATTTTATCTCAAATTAATTTATCTCGTTTCATACTCCAAACATTGGATCTTCACAGAACACATGTCCTTATGTAATTTGCATTCATCAAAGAAGTGCATGATTGAGTTTCACCTGATTGTGCAAGTTACAAGTGAATCTGATATATCTCTCTGTGTTTTCTTATTATTTCCAGTTTTAATAAATAGAGAAACAAAGGCATTAATATTCAATTTTAAATGTAGAAAAAAACCACAAGTATTTTCAAATCAAATCCTGTAATTCAATGTCCTTTAAATTTAAATAGTTTTTATTTTACGATATTTTACTCAAAGCATTTCACCTTATGTTTATTTCCAAAATTCCATGGGTGTATGTGTATATCTGTATATGCTTTATATTTGGACAGCCAGATTTTTTAAAAAGACCATCATGTTGTAGAATTATCAGATCCCCAGAAAGCTGACTTTAACAACTGTGAAGTCCTGTTGAATGTGGCCTTAAATCTCTCCCCACCCCTTTTAAATATACAGAGTTCATGCTGGCAGCAGACTTTAAAATGCTGATTTATGACTATTCCCATTTAACACTTTCATGATTTGAATGACCACTAAGGCAGGTTTGAAACCAAAACGGAATAGTGAAAGGTCATGGCTGTTGCTACAGAAATCTTGTTGGGTTCGTGGGACCAGTTATTTCTAATTAAGACATTTCAGTTGGCCAAGCTTATCAATGGGCATCAAGTAATGGATTTGCAAACAGGCCTGCTTGGAAGAGGGAAAAATTAAGGCTGGAGAAAATAATCATAGGTTTCCTTTTTTTTTAACACTGTTTTCTCTACATGTATCACTTTATTTCTTGATTTTAATGAAGTGTATATATTTTCTGACAGCCATGAAAACTATGTGATATGAAGAGAAATGCCATTGTTATTGGATAATTTCCTATCAGAGCCCATCAGGGGGTCCAGGCATTTACAATGAAGATCAGTAATTGTACTCTCTTGCTTGGTAGGTAAGTCATTCAGAAGGGAACAAACTGTGAAAACTGAGCCTGCTATTTTTTGGTGAGTGCCTCATCAATCTGTTTAAGTAAACTTTGGTATTACCCAGAAGATTGTTCTCTCCTAATTATATTGCTAACACTGTGTTCAAATTGTGTGAACATTCTGTCTTAAATGAACTCCACTGCGTGTAGATTTTGCAGGGATCTCTAAACAGAGGGTGGTTTCGTTTATACCACAGTTATGGATATTTTATATACAGCCCAGTGAGTTAAAGACAAAAGTTTTTTTTAGCAGTTTAATGAAAGAAGTATAAATTTATGTACAAATATAAAAAGTATAGAGAAAAAATGAGGATATTACTTGATACTGTATGGTTTTATATCTGAGTATAATAGTCACTCTCCTGGTTTATTTCTTGACAATCCCTAAAGAGCTTAGCACTGTACCTAGCATAGGATAAAATAAAAAACTGACTAATATGATGGATAGAAATGGATTAGATCTAATTACAGCCTGTTTCAAGTGCAAAAAATATAAAGAGCAGATTTAGAAAAGATGTTTGGGGGAAATTTGGGATTAGAATAAAAACAGGAAGTCCATTGAGAAAATTAGCATTTTATCCCAAATCAAAATTCTTCTGATTCATGGGATGTGGACTAGCTGGAGGGAGGGAATGACAACGATAAGATAACGGGACAAGTTGCCTTTATAGTCTGCAATTCATTGACTTCATAATTATATATCAGAGAATAGGATTTCAGGGCATAGTGCACTGAACAAAAACTTTTGAGATTATGACTAAGTAAACTAGATTCTGTGAGTATTTGAAGCTACTCCCTGAAGTTATGAAAAGGAAGGAATAGTTCTTGCTAGGGTGCTTAACCCATGGCAATTGGGTACATGGGGAATCTGACTCGATACAAAAGAGATAACACACACCATACTATATGTTATCTGCACTATATGTTCCCTACTATTTTCATTACCATTTTGAAGGTTATGAGATTGATTCACCCTCTATCTTTTTTTTTTTTTTGCGCTATGCGGGCCTCTCACTATTGTGGCTTCTCCCGTTGCGGAGCACAGGCTCCGGATGCACAGGCTCAGCGGCTATGGCTCACGGGCCCAGCCGCTCCGCGGCATATGGGATCTTCCCGGACCGGGGCACGAACCCGTGTCCCCTGCATCGGCAGGTGGACTCTCAACCACTGTGCCACCAGGGAAGCCCCACCCTCTATCTTGTATTGCTTTTATCTTTTTCTAGAGAAAGGGGAGATCATTATATATTACTGAATATATTTGTTAGTATATTCTGCACGTAAAAATCTAAAATCATTCTTAATGCTTTAAGAGGATGGATTATTTTTATTTCACTGCCTACAAATTATTGACATCCTTTCTCTATTTCAACAAATGATTTTGCTCTTTGCTCTGAGTTCAACACTATAGAGATAAGGATGAGAAAACTGGCAAAATAGAGAAGAAATAATAAGCATATACATACCCTCTAGAAGAATACACTTCAGATCCTAAAAAATTTTATCCGTGATGATGCAAGAGCTGTTTTACTCAAACAAAATCTAACCTCATTCAGTCATCTTTCTATAAGCCTTAGAACTTGGCTATGAAGATTATGATATTTGGTAACTCATTTGAACAATACCCAAAGGGCTTCTTTTAACTTTGTACTTTCTGCAGAGAGCAAAGGTGGAGAGAAGTGAGAAGAAAATAACATTCAACACATAGTTATTCGGCAGGCACTGGGCTAAGTACTTTCAAATGCCCTTTTAAAAAAAATTTACTCTTTGTAAGAGGTATCCAAAATAGCTATCTTGATCCTCATTTATCATCTGAAAACATAGATTCAGAGAAATTGAATTACTTGCACAGCTTCACAAGGGCAGGGACCATGTCTGGTTTTTTTTCCTCTCTCACTACACTCTCTCTTAGTACCTAGTGGTGGTTGGCAACTCACTAGTACTCATTACACATTTATTTCAATTGACAGTGAATAAAGTTCCAAAGCCTATTATTTCCTCATTATTGTTATAGCATCCATACTCTGAAATAAACTATATACTATTATTGAATTGTGTTAGCTTTGACTATACATTATATAGAGTTTGCTTTATTTATTATTATTTTTTTGTATACTTCAGTTAACCAGTTTTGGTTTTGGTGATAGCTATAAGCCACTCCTCATTAGAAAACTGGAGAAACCCCTTAGCCAGTAATTGTCTCTGTGGCTCATATCCAAGTCCGTTTCCATCTGTTCAAAATAAATTACCATCCAACGGTAAGCTGCCCCTCAACACCATAGGATCAAAAGAATCTGGTCAGCAGATCAGAAAATATTTTTGGCTGGCTGCTTTGACCCATAATCCATTTCTCTCCCAGCTCCCCACTATCCAGTGTAAGTCAATGTGGATATCATCTCCCCAGATTTCCATAGGAAGAAACAGGCTACCTGGCTTTTCATCATATTCTGAGGTGTCTCATGTATACAAAGTTTCTCCATTTTTTTCTCTCCATTAAGCTCTAAGTTTCTTGCAGTCAGAGATCATAGCTGAATGTTTTACTACTGAATTAGCAGTATCTAACTCAACACCCAGTCTGCAGTACTTACTTAATAGCTATCTTCTGGTTGAATGAAAAAATTCCTCGCTCACTGGCTACTGTTTACTGTTGGAAGGTTTCAAGCATGCCCTGTTCCTTCTCCTAAACTTAATTATATGCTACCCCTTTCACCATGTGTATTAGTTTGCTGGGGCTTCCACAACAAAATACCACAGACTGGGTGGCTTAAACAGAAGAAATTTATTTTCCCACAGTTCTGGAGGCTAGAAGTCTGAGATCAAGAAGATGGCAGAGTTGGTTTCACCTGAGGGTCTCTGTCTTTGGTTTGCAGCTGGCCACCTTCTTGCTGTGTCCTCATACGGTTGTGCCTAGGTCTCCATGTTGTCTTTGGCCTATTCTGTTCTTATAAGGACACAAACCATACTGGACTAGGACAACCCCCCACCCCCATATGACATCATTTTACCTTAATTACCTCTATATAGGCCTTATCTCCAGATACAGTCACATTCTAAGGTATTGGGAATTAGAACTTCAACATATAAATTGGGGAGGGGGGGGCACAATTCAGCCCATAACACCATGGGGTGGAGTGGGAGCAGAGAGAAGCTTCAAATGCCCCCTTCCCTAATAATTTTCCCTTATAGGTGGTAGAGTAGAAATTCCACCCCTATCTGAAAATATGAGAACTGGGGAACCAGTATTTTTCTCCCCAGATCTATCTCCCACAAATGTGTGAAATGCGAAGGATGTTAGGAAATAAAATTCTCTTTTAATGTTAGCAAGTTCTGTAAGTGCTCCTCTCAACATGCTTGCAAATTACCTCTAAAAAGAACTTTAAACCTAATAATGCTTTGTGCCTATAAAGGCCCACAAAAGTCTCTAAGTCTATGATGGAAAGGTTATATAGATTTTCCTACTTTTAAGTAAGATAAAAATTTATTTTAGATTGTGTGTTGCCTGAAAAATATCCTGCATATCACTCACAAAGTAGTTTCTTTATTTTATAATTTCTATATTAGTTTGAGTAAGAGTACTGACCTCCTGATGTGATCACCAGCCTAGGACTATTATATGAGCAAGAAATAAATTTCAATCAGGTTTATTTGTTTTACTGGTTTGCCTCATCTAATTAAAACAGAAATTAGTATCTTGAAGTATATTGCTGCCATATCAAAAACTTAAAATACAAGGCATTGACTTATAATAGTTGAGCAGCAGAAAATAGGGAAACAACTATTGGGGAATGGAAAGATATTGGAGATCTATGTTATGCAGTAGCTAAATATTTGATAAAACTATTGGCTGCAACAACCTGCAAGGCAGATATACTGAGCCTGCTAATCTAGGAAAAGTTGTTAGAAAGAGCTAGAATGTTTGTGTGTTGCTCTTTGCTGCATTTGGCATAGCATTACAAGGATGAGATGAGCTCAGGAAAGGATAGGCTAATTTGTAAGCATAAATGGCCTCCTAGGAATGTAAAGGCTAACTGCTTCTGTACTCCAAAACGTAGGCTAAAGACTTTGACTGTCAAAGTCCCAATAATGCTTCTCAGTTAAAAAAAAAAAAAAAAGACTTATTATAGCAAAGATAAAATTAAGCGTGTTGGGAGTTCTACTTCTGGCATTACAATGTGAGGAGCTTCTCGGATCTTCTCCCCAGTAAAACTGGAGAAAATTAAAAAAATAAGATTGAGGTCTCTGAAAATGACCCTATGGGCATACAGCAAATGAAGAAATATTTATCCAAGAAAATCTACTCAAATTGGTAAGAACTGTGAGATTATGTGGTATTTGAACAAAGACCAGCAGCCTCCCTCTGACTCTCATCTCAGGTTGATAGACACTCCACCTGAGACTGCTATAGCCAAGAGCACATGGCTCCTTTTCTCTTCCAATTCCCAGTTGGAGGGTTATCTTCCTGAGAGGGACAGTTCATCAGCATTTCTTGTCCTGTCCCAGCAACCTGTTGTTGAGGCTAAGTGCTGGGCAATTGTGGCTAAATGAGTCCCCTTCATCTTTCCAGCTTCCACTCATAGGATGGAGGCTCTACCTTGGATGCAGCACCATTGAGAGCACTGTGGTCATGATGGCCTTGCTCTGGCTCATGGGGTGGGAGTTTCCACACTGAGAGAGAGGCAAGTTAAGGAGATTTGGAGCTGTTGCCTTCCACGCTTCTCTACTTAGTGCAAAACTCCTAAAGTAGAGATGTTGTTCAGAGAGAACATGTCATTGTCCTCCCCACCCCACTGCATGGCTCAGAGGTTTTTCTGGAAATGGGGGGCAGAGAAGCAAGCCATGGAACTATGTCTCCAAACTTTCCCCCAGAGTAATTGCCTTTATTTGTAAAGTGTGGAGGAGTGTGGAGGAGTTCAAGTCTAAGGGCACTCTAAAAAAGAGAGTGGAAGTTGTAGTAAAAGGAGATTATTAGATTCATTCCAGATGTAAGCTAAATTGTAGGCTGGCTAGTTTACTGGAGAGAAATGGGGAAAGAGACAGCTGGGAAGAGCCCCCCTGGTGTCAGAACAAATCCCAACACTGACCTAGGAACTATCCCTTCAAAGAGCCTGACTTGATTGGCTTAGCATGTGAAGCAATTTATGCCCCAGAACATTGTTGGAAAGAGTAGAACAATCAGCCAGAAATTAGTGGAGCTTAACAGTGTGGTCAGGGAAAAGATAGTCAAAGATAGCTCTGCCAAAACCACTGTTATTACAGGGCATTCTGGGGGCATACCCGAGTCTGTGCCCCTTCAGAAGCAACAACAGAAGCTTCACACTATGTGGGGGTGAGGGCAGATAGACTTCACTAAAATAATCAGTCTAGTCACTGAACACCCAAGTAAATAAATTACAATAGTAAGACCCAGAAGGCGAGGGCCAAATGCTTAAATTTGCTATAATATATGATCTAAAATGTTTAATTTCCAACCAAAAAATTGAGACATGCAGGCAGTCAAGAAAGTATAACCTGTACACCAGAAACAAACAGGTAACAGAAACTATTGTGATAAAAACCAGATGTTGGATTTAGCTGTCAGAGATTTCAAAATATCCATTATAAATATGTTCAAAGAATTAAGGAAACCATGATTAAAAATTAAAAGATGACAATGATGCATCAAATGCAGACTATCAAAAAGAGCTAGAAATTATAAAAAAAGAACCAAATGGAAATTCTGCAATCAAAAATTTTAATAACTGAAATTTTAAAAATTACTAGAAGGGCTTGATAGCAGATTTGAAACTGTCAGAAGAAAAAACAACTCACAAACTTTTAGAATGATAGAAATTATGCAATCCAAAGAACAGAAAAAGAATGAAGGAAAGTAAACAGTGCCTCAGAGAAATGTAGAACATCATTAGCACAACAACGTATATCTAGTGGGACTACCAGAAGGAGAAGAGAGGGGGAATAGCAGAATAAATATTTGAAGAAATATTTGCTGAAAATTTGCCATATTTATTGACAAATATTGACATACACATCCAGGAAGCTCCATGAATCCCAAATTAGATAAACACAAAGAAATCTACAAATAGACACATCACAGTAAAAATTCTGAAAGGTAATGACAAGGAGAACATCTTGAAAGCTGCAAGGGAAAAATGACTTAGCATTTACAAGGAAACTCCAATAAGATTTACAGCTGACTTCTCATCAGAAACAATGAAGGTTGGAAAGCAGTGGGATAACATAGTCTATGCTTTCTCAAAATCGAGTGTTCAAAGAAAAAAACCTGTCAACCTAGAATCTTATATCTAGCAGACTTATCTTTCAGAAATAAAGGCAAAATAAAGACATCCCCAGATAAACAGAAACTGAGAGTATTTAGTAGAACTGACTTGTAAGAAATACTAAACAGATTTCTTCAGGCTGAAAGCAAGTGACCCCAAACAGAAGTTCAAATCTAAAAAAAATAAAGCAAAAAAGAGCACTGGTAAAGGTAATTATGTAATCTTAATAGACAGTTTAAATGCATATTTATTCTCATTTATTTTCTTGACTGACTTAAGCAATTATATAAAGTCATATGCATATAATGTGTTGTTGGGTCTATAACATAAAGAAATGTAATATATTTGTCAATAATAGCACAAAGAGGTGGGTGGGAGTAAAGCTGTAATGGACTAAGAAAATGATTCCAGATGGTAATTTAAATTCACAGGAACAAATGAAGAGAACTAGAAATGATAAACAAGAAGGTTAACACAGCAAAAGCTAGTAATACACACTTGCTCTCCTTTTTCCATTTATCTTCTTTAAAATATATAAAATATAACGTATCATTGGGTTTGTAACATTTATAAATGTAATAGATGTATAAAAATAATACCCCCAAAATGGGGAAAAGAGAATATAGCTATATAGGAGTAACATTTCCATATCTCATGGAAATTAAGTTAGTATAAATCTGTAGCTGTTTCTCATAAGAGGTATATCACAAGCCCTAGAGCAGTCATTAAGGAAATAACAGAAAAAATAATTTAAAAAATCATTAAAAAACTAAATGACACCAAAAGCATGAGCAGCAACAAAACAAATAAATAAATTAGACTTCATCAAAATTAACTTTCCAGAAAGTGAAGACAAACCACAGAATAGAAAAAAAAATTTGCAAATCATATATATGGTAAGGAATTTATATCTAGAATCTATAAAAGACTCTTACAACTCAATAATAAAAAGACCCCAACTGAAAAATTGTCAAAGGAGCTGAATAGACATTTCTACAAAGAAAATATACAATATCATAAAAAGCTTGATATCATTAGTCATCAGGGAAACAAATCAAAACCATAATGATCTACCACTTCACATTCACTAGGATGGCTATAATCAAAAAGTCACATAATAATTGTTGGTGAAGATGTGCATAAATTGGACATACACTGCCCAATAGAATACACTGCTCATACATTGCTCATGGGAATATAAATTGGTACAGCTCTTTTGGAAAACAGTCTGGAAATTCCTCAAATAGTTAAACATAGAGTTACCATATGACCCAATAATTCTACTCACAAGAAATGAAAACATGTCCACAGAAAAAGGTGTACATGAATATTTATAATAGCATTATTTATTATAGCGAAAAGGTAGAAACAGTTCAAATATTCAACAGTTGATGGATGGATAAGTATATGTGACATATCTATGCAGTGGAATATTATTCAGCCATAAAAAGGAATGAATGAAGTACTGATACATACTTCAATGTAGCCTTGAAAATATACTAAATGAGAGAAGTCAATCACAAAAGACCACATATACTCTCATTTTTATGAAATGTGCAGAATAGGCAAATCTATAGAGACAGAAAGTAGTAATTTGCTTTGAGCCAGAGGGATGGAGGAGTTGGTATATGGTAACTGAAGGGAATGAGATTTCTTTGTGAGGCGATGGAAATGTTCTAAAATTGACTGTGATGAGGTTGCACATATTTGTAAATATACTAAAAACCATTGAATTGTATACTTTAAATGGGTGAATAGAATGGTATATGAATTATATCTCAAAATAATTAAGTGGATTACCTTCTCATTTAAGCCTGTTGTTTTGTTTTAGATGACCCAAAGTCATTGCCATTAGGTTGAGAGGAAAGCATGAGAGGTAGAAAGCAAAATGAGTTAATAAACACAAAAATTTAAATAAACAGAACCATACAAGAGGCCCAAGTCTTAAATCTGAAAGAGAATTTAAGTGGTTATTACTGACTCAGGGAACTGACTGGAAACAAATATATCAGAAGCCAACTAATATTTTGAGTGATCTGTATTGCTAATAAAACAATAATTCCAGTCTTGCAAAACTCTGTGATTAAAAAACAACCCTCAGTTTCCAAAACTTAAGATTAGCAGGAAATGAGGAGTGATGTTTTGACCTCTGAAAGTGAGTACATTTTTCATTGCTCACTTCAGATATAGGCATGTAGGATAATGGGCAAGGAAAATATCCCCGAGGGTGCAGTGAGGATCATGGAGAACAATGGGCACAGTAGCTTCTCCCAGAAAGTTAAATCAGGGTCTTGAAACTTGCTGAACTCTCATGAATTGTGGCTTCACCAAGTCTGTCCAGCAGGGTTTCATCATTGCTATGGATATGTGGTTACTGTCTGTCTACCATTTTCCTCTCTTCACAATTGGAGTCTTTTTTTTTTTTAATCCTTTATTGCCCCTCCCCCCTTCCATCCCCACTGGTAACCACTAGTTTGTTCTCTGTATCTGTGAGGTTGCTGCGTTTTTTTTTTTTTTTACAACTGGAGTCTTTATTGGAGTTATTTCTGTTCTGCCACTGATGCAGAGGTATATATGGGGGAGAGGAAGGATGTGTCTTCTTGTTTCATAGCTCATAGGACCACAAGAAACCACTTCACGTTTGAATAGAAAGAAATATAATAATGCTGTGGCCCCTGGGCTTTAAGTGGATTGTCTCTTTCCAGTATATTATTGAATGTGTTCTATGTGTAGGGAGGAGGGTAAACATGACTATGGTGACCAGAAGTGCAGACAATGGCAGAAATTGCTAGGTGTTCAAAAAAAGTCCATAGTCTTCTCTTCTTCATGATCACACAGCTACAACATTTTCCAGCCTCTCTTATGTTTAATTGTGATCATGTGATAAGGCATAACCAATAGAATGTGGGTGGAAGAGAATGTGAATCCTATCCAGGCACAGTCGATTAAAAAACACTGCAAGCTCTTTTCCATTCTTTTCCCCCTTACCTACTGGCTAGAAGGGAGACGATCCTCATGGTGACCTTAGAAGCCATGTGTAGAACATTGCAGAGCCTCCATCACCCCAGGCCCTTGAATGACTACATGGAGGAGGACCTTATCAGTTTTTTTACTCAGTACCATTATTTAAATAGCAAAAGTTTTCTTGAGTTTGTACCATTACACATTTTCAGTCTTTTTTTTTTTTTGAAGCAGTTGGCCTCCACTGACTACTATAAATTTAATCATTGAATGCCTTCCCTCTACCTGCTGAATATAATAAACTGTGCTTATTGGATATTCCTTTTTTTTTTTTAATTAAGTCGTGTACTCTGAGTGGTGGTTTCAGTGACTACTCATACTACTTATATTCTATTCCCCTCTTAAGTTTTATGTCTTTCTCTCCTTGTAGTTGATCTTATTGGTAGTTTTATTCCTGTAACTTTTAGTTGTATGTGTGGTATATCTGTAACATGGTTTTAAATATAACGGGAAACATGAGGAATCTACTCTCTAAGAAGTTAAATCAGAGGTATATAGACTGGGAAAATATGCACTATGGCTATTCTATATGTCTTCCCTACTCCATACAGTTTGAAAGTTAATGTGTGTGTGTTTTTTTTTTTAAAATAAATCTACATCAGGGGGTGCCTTTGTTCTTTGTGTGTGAAAGGAATAAAATGTATTTAAATCTGTAGTAGTCATTCCGGAGTTTTAGAATTTCTTAAAGCTAATTTGGATTACCATCCAGTAAAATTGATTGCTAACTGCAGAACCAATGACAGTAAGACCCAACAGTTTGGATTGACCATGATCGTGTAACCTATACATGGCTTTAATTTGGTCCCTGTATCATCTTGGTAGTAGTGTTTCTTTCATTCTTTTCACCTTGAATGTTGAAAAAAATTTCTAGAAAGCATATTAAAAAAAAACCCAGAGTGTTACTCATTTAAATAATTTATTTTTCAATCAGGGACATCAGTTTGATGATTAATACAATGCATTCATTTTCTCCTTTTAAGAAACCTGGAATAAACATGCTTGCATGGTATATATATAATTCATTTAGGTGTTGAAGTCTGAGTCTACATTTGTAAGAGAAAATTTCAAATGAGCCATAATTAATATGTCACTTTAGGAGGAGCAGTGGGATGAGGGGGTGGAAGTAAATGGATCTACCTGATGTTCTTGCAGTGTATGTGTGGAAAGGAGAAATTAAAGTTAATGCACAAAGAAAGGACCAGCTTTGCAAAGACCAGCTTTCTTTGAGTTCACGCCAAAGTAAATAGGTGTATCTGTGGATATCTCCTTCTGGAGGTGTGGAAAGTGTAGGTTAAGTGTGATGGACTGCAGCCCATTTCATGAGAGGAAGTTTGAAGAGTCCATTAATCTGTAAGGTCAGTCTTGTTTTTCTCAGTTCCACTGCCCTTTTCTGGGTGAAATGTAAAAAGTTATTTAGCATTTTTAGCTCTCAGTTTCTCTGTTGAATGAGGAGAGCCAACAGCAGTCCGCTTCTACCTTGCTTATTAATATGAAGTGATATATTGAAGGCAGAAATGTTATACAAGCATATATCATGCTCTATGCTTTAATCTGTGTATCATGATATTGTGACACCATTATCACTGTCATAGGGATTTAGTGTTTCAATATGAGTAAAAAGGCTCTCTGGGGGTCCTTTCAGACTGATTGTCAAGTATTTTCAGTGAAATTTGGTGAATTTAGTTCTTTTCCATACACGCAGGAACAGGAAGGGCTTCCATTCTGTCCCTGTGATGAAACTTATCTGAGTGACTCTGAAAAGAAAGCAGTACTTTTTGGACTTCTGGTTAATTTCAGGACCATCACTAATGGATCATGAGGGAAGAGTCTACTTTCTTTCCTGGGCTTGGCTCTGCAGGATTGCCCTCATACATTTCTTTCCTATACAAAGCTATTACTGAACACACATTGGCCCAGTAAATCGATCCAAAAATTAAAAAAAAAAAGTATGAGCCCTTTGAGGAATACTGTTGTGGGTTGTGGGTTGTGCCCAGTTGAGGTGACCTTTTAAAGAGAGACATGGAAAAACAGTGGGCCTACGGGGAAGAGAACAGGTAGTGAGAGAACTTGACAGCATATCCTTTCAAGGACTGCTATTACAGTTGAGGATGTTTAGTCTGGAAATGAGATGCGTTATGAAAGCCATAGTAGCACACTGCTAGTGTAATGTTCCAGAGAAGAAAATGAAAAGACAACAACAAAAAAAAGTGAAGACAACGCAGAACCAGAGGATATATGCTATAGAAGTGGAATTCAGTTGAATACAGTGGAAATAAACTCATTAATATCTAGTGTTGCTAAATTATAGTATTGGGTTCCAGATCACAGAAATTATTCTAGATGACATTAGTAGTTGATTTATTAAATAAGTTTGAAAACACTGGGAAGAAAGTTTAAGTTTACTTGAGTTGCTTGAGTAAAATTAAGAGTGCAGACTCAGGAATCAGAGGAACTGGAATTCCATTCTGGGCTCCATCATCTACTAGGTAGATGTCTTTGATATTTAATATCTTAAAATTTTATTTTTTATTTTTAATATCTTTATTGGATATAATTGCTTTACAATGGTGTGTGAATTGTGAATCAGCTATATATATATACATATATCCCCATATCCCCTCCCTCTTGCGTCTCCTTCACCCCTCTAGGTGGTCACAAAGTACCAAGCTGATCCCCCTGTGCTATGCAGCTGTTTCCCACTAGCTATCTGTTTTACAGTTGGTAGTGTGTATATGTCCATGGCACTCTCTCACCTTGTCCCAGCTTACCCTTACCCCTCCCCATGTCCTCAAGTCCATTCTCTATGTCTGCGTCTTTATTCCTGTTCTGCCCCTAGGTTCTTCAGAACCATTTTTTTTTTTTTAGATTCCATGTATATGTGTTACCATATGGTATTTGTTTTCCTCTTTCTGACTTAGTTCACTCTGTATGACAGACACTTAGGTCCATCAGCCTCACTACAAAGAACTCAATTTCGTTACTTTTTATGGCTGAGTAATATTCCATCGTATATATGTGCTACATCTTTATCCATTCATCTGTCAGTGGCCACTTAGTTTGCTTCACTGTCCTGGCTATTGTAAATAGTGCTGCAATGAACATTGTGGTACATGACTCTTTTTTTTTTTTTTTTTTTTTTGCAGTATGTGGGCCTCTCACTGTTGTGGCCTCTCCCATTGCGGAGAACAGGCTCTGGACGCTCAGGCTCAGCGGCCATGGCTTACGGGCCCAGCCACTCCATGGCATATGGGATCTTCCTGGACCAGGGCACGAACCTGTGTCCCCTGCATCGGCAGGCAGACTCTCAACCACTGTGCCACCAGGGAAGCCCAACATGACTCTTTTTGAACTATGGTTTTCTCAGGGTATATGCCCAGTAGTGGGATTGCTGGGTCGTATAGTTCTATTTTTAGTTTTTTAAGGAACCTCCATCCTGTTCTCCATAGTGGCTGTATAAATTTACATTCCCACCAGCAGTGCAAGAGGGTTCCCTTTTCTCCACACCCTCACCAGAACTTATTGTTTGTAGACTTTTTGATGATGGCCATTCTGACCAGTGATACGTGAAGTGATACCTCATTGTAGTTTTGATTTGCATTTCTCTAATGATTAGAGATGCTGAACATCCTTTCATGTGTTTGTTGGCAATCTGTATATCTTCTTTGGAGAAATGTCTGTTTAGGTCTTCTGCCCATTTTTGGATTGAGTTGTTTGTTTTTTTTTGCCATTGAGCTGCAGGAACTGCTTGTATGTTTTGGAGATTAATCCTTTGTCAGTTGCTTTGTTTGCAAATATTTTCTTCCATTCTGAGGATTGTGTTTCCATCTTGTTTATGGTTTCCTTTGCTGTGCCAAAGCTTTTAAGTTTCATTAGGTCCCATTTGTTTAGTTTTGTTTTTATTTCCCTTTCTCTAGGAGGTGGGTCAAAAAGTATGTTGCTGTGATGTATGTCATAGAGTGTTCTGCCTATGTTTTCCTCTAAGAGTTTGATAATGTCTGGCCTTATATTTAGGTTTTTAATCCATTTTGAGTTTACTTTTGTGTATGGTGTTAGGGAGTGTTCTAATTTCATTCTTTTACATGTATCTGTCCAGTTTTCCCAGCACCACTTATTGAACAGGCTGTCTTTTCTCCACTGTATATTCATGCCTCCTTTATCAAAGATAAGGTGAATATATGTGCGTGGGTTCTCTAGGCGTTCTATCCTGTTCCATTGATCTATGTTCCTGTTTTTGTGCCAGTACCATCCTGTCTTGATTTCCATAGCTTTCTAGTGTAGTCTGAAGTCCGGGAGCCTGATTCCTCCAGCTCCATTTTCTGTTCTCGAGATTGCTATGGCTATTTGGGGTCTGTTGTGTTTCCATACAAATTGTGAAATAGTTTTTTCTAGTTCTGTAAAAAATGCCGTTGCTGGTTTGATAGGGATTGCATTGAATCTGTATATTGCTTTGGGTAGTATAGTCATTTTCACAATGTTGATTCTTCCTATCCGAGAACATGGTATATCTCTCCATCTGTTTGTATTGTCTTTAATTTCTGTCATCAGTGTCTTATAGTTTTCTGCATACAGGTCTTTTGTCTCCTTAGGTAGGTTTATTTCTAGGTATTTTGTTCTTTTTTTTTGCAGTGGTAAATGGGAGTGTTTCCTTAATTTCTCTTTCAGATTTTTCATCATTAGTGTATAGGAATGCCAGAGATTTCTGTGCATTAATTTTGTATCCTGCTACTTTACCAAATTCATTGATTAGCTCTAGTAGTTTTCTAGTAGCATCTTTAGGATTCTCTATGTATAGTATCATGTCATCTGCAAACAGTGACAGCTTTACTTCTTTTCTTATTTGGATTCCTTTCATTTCTTTTTGTTCTCTGATTGCTGTGGCTAAAACTTCCAAAACAATGTTGAATAATAGCAGTGAGAGTGGGCCACCTTGTCTTGTTCCTGATCTTAGTGGAAATGCTTTCAGTTCTTCACCATTGAGGATGATATTGGCTGTGGGTTTGTCATATATGGCCTTTATTATGTTGAGGAAATTTCCCTCTATGCCTACTTTCTTGAGGGTTTTTATCATAATCAGTGTTGAATTTTGCTGAAAGCTTTCTCTGCATCTATTGAGCTGATCATATAGTTTTTCTCCTTCAGTTTGTTAATATGGTGTATCACATTGATTGATTTGCGTATATTGAAGAATCCTTATCCTATTCCTGGGATAAAACCCACTTGATCATGGTGTATGATCCTTTTAATGTGCTGTTGTATTCTGTTTTCTAGTATTTTGTTGAGGATTTTTGCTTCTTTGTTTATCAGTGATATTGGCCTGTAGTTTAATTTCTTTGTGATGGTGGCCTTGTAGAATGAGTTTGGGAGTGTTCCTCTCTCTGCTGTATTTTGGAAGAGTTTGAGAAGGATAGGTGTTAGCTCTTCTCTAAATATTTGATAGAATTCACCTGTGAAACCATCTGATCCTGGGATTTTGTTTGTTGGAAGATTTTTAATCACAGCCTCAATTTCAGTGCTTGTGATTGATCTGTTTATATTTTCTATTTCTTCCTGGTTCAGTCTCCGAAGGTTGTGCTTTTCTAAGAATTTGTTCATTTCTTCCAGGTTGTCCATTTTATTGGCATATAGTTGCTTGTAGTAATCTCCATTGATTCTTTGAATTTCTGCAGTGTCATTTGTTACTTCTCCTTTTTCATTTCTAATTCTGCTGATTTGAGTATTCTCCCTTTTTTCCTTGATGAGTCTGACTAATGGTTTATCAATTTTATCTTCTCAAGAACCAGCTTTTACCCTTATTTATCTTTGCTGTCATTTCCTTCATTTCTTTTTCATTTATTCCTGATCTAATCTTTATGAATTCTTTCCTGCTGCTAACTTTGGGCTTTTTTTGTTCTTCTTTCTCTAATTGCTTTAGGTTTACGATTAGGTTGTTTATTTGAGATATTTCTTGTTTCTTGAGGTAGGCTTTTATTGCTATTAATTTCCCTCTTAGAACTGCTTTTGCTGAATCCCATAGGTTTTGGGTCATTGTGTTTTCATTGTCATTTGTTCGTAGGTATTTTTTGATTTCCTCTTTGATTTCTTCAGTGATGTCTTGGTTATTTAATAGTGTATTGTTTAGCCTCCATGTGTTCATATTTTTTACAGTTTTTTTCCGGTAATTGATATCTAGTCTTATAACCTTGTGGTCAGAAAAGATACTTGTTATGATTTTAATTTTCTTAAAGCTACCAAGGCTTGATTTTTGACCCAAGATATGATCTGTCTTTGAGAATGTTCCATGAACACTTGAGAAGAAAGTATTTTCTGTTGCTTTGGGATGGAACGTCCTATAAATATCAATTAAGTCCATCTTGTTTAATGTATCATTTAAAGGTTGTGTTTCATTATTTATTTTCATTTGGGATGATCTGTCCATTGGTGAAAGTGGGGTGTTAAAGTCCCTTACTCTGATTATGTTGCCCTTGATTTCCCCTTTTATGGCTGTTAGTGTTTGCCTTATGTATTGAGGTGCTCCTATGTTGGGTCCATAAATATTTACAATTGTTATATCTTCTTCTTGGATTGATCCCTTGATCATTATGTAGTGTCCTTCTTTGTCTCTTGTAATAGTGTTTATTTTTAAATCTGTTTTGCCTGATATGAGAATTGGTACTCCAGCTTTCTTTTGACTTCCATTTGCATGGAATATCTTTTTCCATTCCCTCACTTTCAGTCTGTATGTGTCCCTAGGTCTGAAGTGGGTCTCTTGTAGAAGGCATATATATGGGTCTTGTTTTTTTTTCCTTCAGCCAGTCTATGTCTTTTGGTTGGAGCATTTATATTTAAGGTAATTATCAATATGTATGTTCCTATTACCATTTTCTTAATTGTTTTGGGTTTGTTATTGTAGGTCTTTTCCTTCTGTTGTGCTTTCCCCCTAGAGAAGTTTCTTTAGCATTTGTTGGAAAGCTGGTTTGGTGGTACTGAATTCTCTTAGCTTTTGCTTGTCTGTAAAGCTTTTCATTTCTCTGTCACATCTGAATGAGATCCTTGCTGGGTAGAGTAATCTTGGTTGTAGCTTTTTCTCTTTCATCAGTTTTAACATATCCTGCCACACCCTTCTGGCTTGCAGAGTTTCTGCTGAATGATCAGCTGTTGACCTTATGGGGATTCCCTTGTATGTTATTTTTTCTTTTCCTTTGCTGCTTTTAATATTTTTTCTTTTTATTTAATTTTTGATCATTTGATTAATATGTGTCTTGGCTGGTTTCTCCTTGGATTTATCCTGTGTGGGACTCTCTGTGCTTCCTGGAGTTGACTATTTCCTTACCCATATTAGGGAAGTTTTCAACTATAATCTCTTCAAATATTTTCTCAGTCCCTTTCTTTTTCTCTTCCTCTGGGACCCCTATAATTCAGATGTTTTTGTATTTAATGTTGTCCCAGAGGTCTCTGAGACTGTCCTCATTTCTTTTCTTTCTTTCTTCTTTCTTCTGCTCTGTGGTAGTTATTTCCACTATTTTATCTTCCAGGTCACTTATCCATTCTTCTGCCTCAGTTATTCTGCTATTGATTCCTTCTAGAGAATTTTTAACTTCATTGTCTGTGTTGTTTATCATTGTTTGTTTGCTCTTTAGTTCTTCTAGGTCCTTGTTAAACATTTCTTGTATTTTCTCCATTCTATTTCCAAGATTTTGGATCATATTTACTATCATTACTCTGAATTCTTTTTCGGGTAAACTGCCTATTTCCTCTTCAGTTTTTTAGTCTGGTGGGTTTTTGCCTTGCTCCTTTATGTTCTGTGTATTTCTCTGTCTTCCCATTTTGCTTTACTTACTGTTTTTGGGATCTCCTTTTCACATGCTGCAGGTTCATAGTTCCCATTGTTTTTAGTGTCTGCACCCAGTGTGTATGGTTGGTTCAGTGGGTTGTGTAGGCTTCCTGGTGGAGGGGACTGGTTCCTGTGTTCTGGTGGATGAAGCTGGGTGTTGTCTTTCTGGTTTGTAGGACCACGTCTGGTGGTTTGTGTTGGGGTGTCTGTGAACTTATCATTTTAGGCAGCATCTCTGCCAATTTCTGTCTTGCTAGTTGTTTGGCATGGGGTGTCCAGCACTGTAGCTTGCTGGTTGTTTAGTGGAGCTGGTTCTTAGCGTTGAGATGGAGATCTCTGGAGAGCTCTCGCCGATTGATATTACAAGGGGCCAGGTGGTCTCTGGTGGACCAGTGTTCTGAATTCAGTTCTCCCCTCTGAGAGGCTCAGGCCTGACACCCAGCCGGAGCACCAACACTCTGTTAGCCACATGGTTCAGAAGAAAAGGGAGAAAAGAAGAAAAAGAAAGAAGGAAAAATAAATAAAATAAATGAAGTTATTAAAATAAAAAATACTATTAAAATAAAATAAAACTGTAATTTATAAAAAAGAGAGCAACCAAACCAATAAATAAATCCACAGTGATAACAAGTGCTAAAAACTGTACTAAAAAACATAGAGAGAACTGTATGACAAATGGTAAAAGCAATGCTCTACAAACAAAATCACACAAAGCATCATATACATACACACTCACAAAAAGAGAAAAAGGAAAAAAAAAGGAAGAGAGCACCAAATCAATAAACAAATCTACCAATGATAATAAGCTGTAAATACTAAACTAAGATAAACATAAAACTAGAAAATTAGATGCAGAAAGCAAACCCCAAGTTTACAGTTCCTCCCAAAGTCCACTGCCTCAGTTTTTGGATGATTTGTTGCCTATTCAGGTATTCCACAGATGCAGGGTACATCTAGTTGATTGTGGAGATTTAATCCACTGCTCCTGAGGCTTCATGGAGAGATTTCCTTTTCTCTTTTTGTTCACAGAGCTCCTGGGGTTCAGCTTTGGATGTGGCCTCACCTCTGCACGTCGTTCGCCCTCTGGCATCTGTTCCTCACGCAGACAGGAGGGGGTTAAAGGAGCAGCTGATTAGGGGACTCTGGCTCACTCAGGCCAGGGACGAGGAAGGGGTACGGTAGTTATATTTGGAATGCGGGGCGAGCCTGAAGTGGCAGAGGCTGGTGTGTCATTGAAACAGCCTGAGGCGCGCCATGTGTTCTCCCAGGGAAGTTGTCCCTGGATCACGGGACCCTGGCAGTGGTGGGCTGCACAGGCTCCTGAGAGGAGAGGTGTGGGTAGTGACCTGTGCTTTCACACAGGATTTTTGGTAGCTGCACCAGAGTTTCATGCCTATCTCTGGTGTCCACGCTGATAGCTGCAGCTTGCACTCATCTCTGGAGCTCGTTTAGGTGGTTCTCTGAAACCCCTCTCCTCACACACCCCAAAACAATGGTCTCTTGCCTCTTAGGCAGTTCCAGAGTTTTTCCCAGACTCCCTCCCTGCTAGCTGTGGCTCACTAGCCCCCTTCAGGCTGTGTTCCCACAGCCAACCCCAGTCCTCTCCCTGGGATCTGACCTCTGAAGCTGCAGCCTCAGCTCCCAGCCCCTACCTGCTCCGGTGGGTGAGCAGAGAAGGTTCTCAGGCTGGTGAGTGCTGGTCGGCACCAATCCTCTGTGTGGGAATCTCTCCGCTTTGCCCTCTGCACCCTGGCTGTGCTGTCCACTGTGGCTCCAGAGCTTCCCCTTGCCCACCCCCAGTCTCTGCCAGTGAAGGGGCTTCCTAGTGTGTGGAAACCTTTCTTCCTTCACAGCTCCCTCCCAGTGGTGCAGGTCCCATCCCTATTCTTTTGTCTCTGTTTTTTCTTTTTTCTTTTGCCCTACCCAGGTGCATGGGGACTTTCTTGCCTTTTGGGAAGTCTGAGGTCTTCTGCCAGTGTTCAGTAGGTGTTCTGTAGGAGTCATTCCACATGTAGATGTATTTTTGATGTATTTGTGGGGAGGAAGGTGATCTCCACCTCTTACTCCTCTGCCATCTTGAAGGTCCACTGATATTTAATATCTTTAAGCTTAATTTTCTCATCTGTAAAATGTAACTGATAACAGTATTTACTGGATAGGGTTGCTAAAAGTGTTAAATAATGTATTGAAAACATTTAGTACTGTCCTGGAATATAGGAGGTGATCAAAAAATAAATAATAGCCATTTATTTTTAGTTATTACTATATGACTTTCAACCTGAACAGTTGTATATGATGATATTCAAAAAATGTTGCAACAAATTTTTTCTGTAGAACTCCTTCGTATAGCTAATTGATTTTTTTCAGTAGTTAGAAATGTTGCAAAAAGTGGTTATTAATAAATCAATATAGTTTGTATCTTATTTATAAGATATTGTTAATATTATGCTACATTTTTTGTTTGTGTAGAAAATACATTTAACCCTTCCTTGAAAAAAAAAGGGGGGCATTTATAGAGTAAATGCTAGGGATGAGCATAAAGGAGACTATCTGGCAGAAAATTAATTAACTTTTCTTCCTTTCTATAACATGTCAGGAATTTGTGTGTGCACTGAGACTTCCTTTACCCTTCACTCTTAGTTTTTCTCTGTAGCAAAGTCCATTTTATGACAGTGGATTGTTAGTAATTAATTATGTTGTCAATTACTTGTTCAACATTAACAAGTCACTGAAAGTTTAAGAAATTAAATGAACACAGGATTTTTTTGTTGTCATTGGTGGTGTGAAGTTTTAAAATCCCACCTTGTCAAAAATTAGAGCAAGTAGCTTGAGAGTTTAGACAAAAAAAAATTATCCAGGGGAAATTCATAATAATTGTAAGTTCTAATGAATTTAATGCCATTTAGTTTGCATTCACACCAACAGGTTTAATTTTATAGGAGTTTGCAATTTATGATACAGGAGTTGCAATTTCTGTGAGCTCATTGAAAAATCTTTCTATGTTCTGCTTTATTCCCCTCTCTTTTCATAAATTTTGGTTTTAAAAAACTGTTAGTCATAAAAAGGCCTTTTTTAGGGCTTCCCTGGTGGCGCAGTGGTTGAGAGTCCGCCTGCCGATGCGGGGGACGCGGGTTCGTGCCCTGGTTCGGGAGGATCCCATGTGCCGTGGGGCGGCTGGGCCCGTGGGCCATGGCTGCTGAGCCTGCGCGTCCAGAGCCTGTGCTCCACAGCAGCAGGGGCCACAACAGTGAGAGGCCCGCATACTGCAAAAAAAAAAAAAAAAGGCATTTATAGTTCATATAATTTTCCTTTTTCTTTTATTTTCTTTAACAATTCAGTTTTAAAAGTAATAAAGCCCTCCCTTCTGCAAATCTTCTATCTTTATTTCCTAAGGGAAGATTAATTTGTAAATATAATGGATTTGTATAATATTAAACTTTCCCAAGAAGAATTACATTACTTTATATGAATGAACACATCTGTCTCATTCAGTTTATAAACTAATGGCTGAAAATCCCAAAACTGTTTCCTACTATGTGTCTTATAACTAAAATGACTGCAGGCACAGCCACCAACTTGGCATTTCACAGCAAATTTATTGGATGCAAAAAAATTTTTAGTCCCTTTATTGAGTTTTCCTCATTTAGCTGTATTTGAATTCTAGCTAATAAAATGCAAGTCTTACAAAAAGGTGAAAAAGTAAACACTGCTCAAAATAGAAGTAATTTCTAAACAGAAGGTGGACTGAAGAGAAAAAATGCTTAGTTTAAATGTGATATAGCAGTAGGGATGCTGTGATGGAGATACTCCCATAGCTAACATTAAATCAGCAGGTGACTTCCTAGGTTAGGCAATGAGCTAAGGACTCAGTGGTTCACTTACGCAGCTATTATGGATTCACTCTGATATTATGCGTGAGAAACTTAGCTCCTCCTGATCGTGGTTGTTTCTTTACTACATATTTTCACCAGCTAGGTAATGCGTTGCATAAATTACTTCCTGGAGTGAGGCTAAAACACCTTAGTGTTCTGCCAGTATCCTGGATCACATTAAGAGTGATCACTGTCTGTTGTTCCTAGGCAATGGCCTAAGTTCTGAGTTAACGTTGTACGACTTGAACATCTCCCTCTGAGTGACTCAGTGAGAGCTGGTTGGACTCTTAGTGGAAATAAGCAGAAGGATAAGGGTCTCTAAATTGATAATTAATACTAATAGTCCTATAAATAGGCCTAACAAGGAACTTCTTGGAATTCTGATGATTCTTCCCAATAATTAGATACTCTTGTTTTCATAAAGGTTCTCTATTAGCACCTTGAAAAAAATCCTAATTCAAGGGAAGATTACAGTGAAGGGCAATTGTGGCAATCGTCTTATTTTCTATTTCCCAGAGGTTATATTAGGAAGGACTTGGGCATTGTGAAGGGAAATGGGACCTGGTTCTCAGTCCCCACAAAGGTAAGAAAATATCTATAGAAACTACTTTAAAAGAATGTGGTGCTTCAACTTATTTTGTTCTTAAAACCTAGGCCTTTACTTTCTGTATTTTTGTTGACCTTTATTATGTGATTTAGATAAAGTGATTTAAGTTCTTTCTGCATTCGTTAGCTGGGACCGACTGACTGCCTCAGTGTATGCCAGTGATGTGTATTTTGCTAGGTTGTTTAAATTGCTTGCTGTAGGAATCTGGTTTAAACTAGTTTAAGGTGGGTGGTAGATGGGAAGGAAGAATTTGTTTGGGTAACTGAAAAGTCCAGGAATATAGATAGAATCAGACATTGCTATATCCCAATGCTAATATATGCCACTAGGGACTGGTCTGTTTCCATCTCTAAAAAAGGAAAGTTCTGCTTTCCTTTTCTTTGGGCTTTATCATTAGCCAGTTTCTACCTGTGGCCACCAGCTAGTCCAGTCACACCTTGAGTTTCTCTTTTACCACAGTACTAGCAAATGCTAAGGCTCATTGCCATTCATTGTCCGTCATGGATCATGTGCCCACACTTGGAGCTAGATGTGAAGCTCCACCCAATCCCCAAAGACTGAGTGTGGGAGAATGGTGAGTCCTTAGGGGGAATTTGGACAATAGTTCTAGAAGCAAGAGATATGTGTTATGTGCAGGCACCACTACAAAAAGAAGAGGCAAGACACGATAAATAGCTAGGAAAATAACCCAAGTAGTATCACAATGGGAGTCATTTTGCTACCTCATAAAGAGTACTCTGGGCATTCTTTGTTGGAGCCTTACCATTCAAAGTAATATGGTCGATTGAAATGTTGTTCATGTGGGTATAGATGTATCTAGAAAAAAAAGAGTATCCTTGGCTTGTGAGCAGTTTTGCAATGTTATCTATAAGTTTTATTTCTTTCAACTAGAATGCATTTCTCCAAAAGCAGGCAATGTGTTATAGTCCTTTATTGTACTTCTCTAAGAACACAGCCTAGCACTGGACATAAAGCAAACACTCAGTATATACTTCTGATGGATTCATCTCAGCTGTTTGCAATGCTTATCACACTGAAGGATTTCTCAGAGATTTTTCTCAAAAACCCATCCTCTCTGAGAGCTCCATTTGTTTCCCATCTTTCCATATCACTTGAAGAGTCTGAGTATGTCCTTTTAATGTGCCTAGAGGTTTCTGTGCTTTCTATCACACCACCAACGCTCTGACAGAAGCTTGGACCATGGCTGCTGTCTTTCGTCCATGCTCAAGGGCTGTGCTGTGCAAAGTATTGCTTCATGCTGCTTTCCATGACTGCCTGGAAGAAAGTGGATAATCCAAAAGAGGGAAATATATTGAACATTATTTTGCTATAGCATACTACATGGATTATATCCATTTAAAATACTGTATTATGGTGAAATTGTACATAGAGCAAGAGTTCCTCAAGTCTTAACCAATGGTCAATTAGTTTCAGAGCATATGTGATACACTGTAATTACAAAACAACCAAATAATTAGGATAGTTTCTTTAAAAGATAAGATTTTAGTGTTCTATGAGAGTTCTTGATTCGGTTTGTGGCGAGAGTCTTAGAGAAAATATAGTCCAAGGATAGAAAATAGATTCATCTTGTGTGCCAAATTTGATCAGTTGGTGGTGGTTGCCTGGAGTGCTGTGTTAAGAAAGAATTTATGGCTAAGTCCAGGCTCAGTGGGGAAAAGTGCCGGGATAGAATTCTTTATTTCTGCCACAGTTAAAGAACGGGATAGTAGCACCATATGTACAGCATATTTGCAAACTCAACCCAGTCTCCCATTTTACAAAATCAATTACTAGAGAAATTAGTCCAAGATCACATTCCTAGTTAGTAGCAGAGCCTAATCTTTTTAGTTCAGTCTTTCAGTATTTGGTCAAAGGCTATTTCCATATGGATTAAATGAGATAGGCATATAAAAGCAGTCAGAATAAAGTCTGATAGATCATCTAACCTCAGTAACCATTAGCTGAATGTGACATTTTAATTCAATTGTACATCTCTTTATTAACCAAGGAATCAGCAGATATTTATCAACTATGTACTATGTGCTAGTAAACATAGTACTTGGCACAATTGACTTCTCAATTTATTTCTCAGAGGTTGGTCATTCTTCTACCAGAAGGAAGGAGCTGGATTGTGTCGTGACTCATCTCTACAACGTTGTTTTGTTTTTTCGTTACCTACCAATTTTGTTCCCTCTTTGAACCCTGAAGTCTATTACCCATACGTAGATGAGGGAGAAGTGCACATATTTCCACTAATATCATCCTGTGTGTATTGCCCATTTTCCTAAAAATGCACTACCCATTTGGACTCTATGATAAATCTCATGAAAATGGAATTATATTTAAGGAAATCAGCAGCATATTATGGACCTGGTTTTTAATAACAGGTGTCTAACGTGTGCATGCGACTTGCAAAATATGCTGATGCAAATGGGTGATTGCATGAGCAAAACTATGCAGATTAATGTTCAAACAGATGTTCAAATAATTTCCCATTATTGCATGCCATTAGCTCTTTTGAATGCACAACTGCATATTTGGTATACAGATATGTTTATATTGTTTGTATTTCATGTGTGCAATTTATACACATCTTTTCAAGGATTTGTCTCCATCGTGTCCTTAATTGGGAAGCCTTAACCTTCCAAGGCATTCTCAGTTCTGCAATACAGTTCTCTGCAGGAAGGGGAAAATACTATGGCTTACCCTTAGAAAGCTCAATATCACCGGAAGATAAATGCTAATTTTTTATGTCTCTTTTTGCTAGAAATGTGGTCCTTTCCTATCAATACGGCTTTTGATGTCAGTGTAATAAAATGTAAAATCTGTGCAGATTCTCAAACTGTCAAAACAACAGTATGCACTTAACAAAACTTATCTAGCGCTTCGTAAGTGTTTAATTTTTTTGTTTTGTTGGTTTTTCTTACATCTCCATTCCTGCAGTCTTATCGGTGCTCACAGATAACCCCACAAAATATATTCTTGATTTTGAGGTAAGAGAAATCTTGGCTTATGATGAACTCTTCTAGAGATTTTTCTTTTCTGGACAATTTTTGATAGCAGATCAAAAAATAGAAAATAAAGTATAGTTAGAAACTCATTTTTATACCAACCATTTTAGATGATTTGGTCCAAGCTGCTATATTTTATTACTAAGTTGGTTTAGTCCATTTCTAACGCAAGAAGTTTGTATATATCATTGAAAAACTAAAATTGAAAAAGCTTGATATAGTTCAGTAATAGTTGTTTCTTACATCACATTTTAATGTACTCCATAACATGCATTTCTAAAATAATATTTCACTATATCGCCATTCCCTCAAACTGAGTTTTAGCATTATTTGGTTCAAAATCTCCACATATTACTTTATTAATATGGCATTCTATTCTGACATCAATATTTCCAAATTCTCTCCCAAAGAAACATTGAAATGCCTACTGAATACCCCTCCTCCTAGAATCAAAAGGTGTATATATACTCAAATAGAATTTAAATACCAAATAGCTCAGAAAGGGGTGAGAGGAGGAAGAAGACACTCAAAGAGATTACTCGTGTGTGTTTTTTAAAAAACATATGGTGAATCGTCTCTTTTTTTCCCAAATGGTAAATCTTAAAGTACATAGTTGTATTATATACTGATGCAATTAAAATGGGGGTGATTTTAGTTAGGTTGTTATTACTCTAAATGTAGTTAAACATAGAGGTTATATTGGAAAATAGTATTTGAGATATAGTATTCCTATGTAATCTCTAAAGAAAAAGTTGTACATGTTTCAGTGCTGAAACCTGAAGCAGAGCACAGATAAGAGTTAAATGTTTCTTCTCCTCTTTTGAGGTTCCCCTCCCCTCCAGTGCTACTTATTATTAGGACTTCCGAAGCATTAAATCTAAGGTTCATCAGCTCACATCTTCCAGCCCGGCCTGTCTGTGGACAGGACCCTGTCTGTCTGTTTCCTCTATTGCACTATTTTGTTTGTACTACTGTAATCATTTTGCTGGCCCAGATCTGTGTGGGTGTGCTGGCAGCTTTACAACAAAGTTACATGGGAACAGAGTTAAGGTTGAATATTTATTAGAAGAAGCCATCTGGCGTCAGGCTGTCTGTACAGGGGGCTGGCTTCTTTAGCAGGATCTCCTCTTTCTCTGGAGCTCTTCCTCTCTTTCTCTCTCCGGCTCCCTCTCCCCCTGCTTCTCACTTCACAGCTCTGAAAACGTTGACTCTGCCTCTCTAACCCATTTACTTTGTCCTTTGCGTTTGTGTTCTTAGAAAAAAAATTGCCAGATCGTTCGGTTTCTTTAAAAATGTTTTTCTTTTCTTGGTGGCAGCTTGTTACTTGTTTCCACAATGACAGTACCCACAGAGGGTCACCAGTAGAAGGCAGCAGGACCGCCGCAATGGAACAGCCGCTTCCTACGTGGGCTTGCAAGTTGCCTTAAACATCCATTTCCTGTTGCTGCCTTTCTTTCTTACCAATAGTGGGCAAACTAACATAAAAGCACCTCTCTTTGTAGCCAGGCTACTCTCTACAGAAGCAATCAGATGCATTCTTAGAGACTAAGTAGTTCCCTTAGCCTTCTGCCATTCTAATCCAGTTAGCTGGCTTTAAATTTTCGCTACACTGTGTTTGAGATGCTTAGTTTTTTTCATTTACCATTTTTGTGTGAGTCAGTTGTTCATTCTCCTCTTCTGTGAATGTCCCTCTTGTCTTTTTCATTGTTGTAGCTACAACTCTCTCTACCTCTGCCCATGGTCCCCCTCCCCCGGCCCCCCCACCCACCCAAACACAGGCCCTCTGCTGAGAGCCTCTCCCAGTTTACGTAGTTTGTCCTGTAGCTGTAAGTGTGCTGCACAAAATTGCTACGATCACCAGCCTGCTCCAACGATGCTCATTTAAAAACATGCGCGGTATGTAACCGATGAAGCCAGTGGGAAGGAAGCTCATGAGCCAATGATCACCGTTGCACTTGAAAATCCATTCAGACGTGGCAACAAGAATTTTGTGACTGCAAAGGGGGCCCATTGTTCCTGCTTTGCTTCTTGTGGGATAGCAGCCAAAATCTGAGTTAGCCTCAGTTAAGTCCCCACATGTGAAGTTTCTCCCCCCTACCCTCTGCAGTGTGGGAAACTGCCCAGAGAGAGATACCACAGTGCTATGGAGGGGAGGCCTTCCGTAAGGCTGGGTAAACCTGCGGCAGTGCATGTGTGTCCTGATATTGGAAGGGTAGTGGTTTGTTTGCTCAGTTCCCTAATTATCCAGAGTACAGGAGTTATCGCAGGAATCAGATGGGAGAAATTAGATGATCAGCGCAGCATTTAAAACCTCTAGTGCAGATGGGCTTTTAGGAATCTAAAGAGTTCAACAAGCCTGAATCAAAGTCAGTTTAATAACTACTGTCTCTGCTCCACCGTACCATTGTAGGAATGGATTTTTTTTCCCTGAACATGATTTTTCATCATTTTCTCAGGTGGGACGTGGACTAGCCAGTCACTTTAGTAGAGAACCCTTATTTCAGGCAGCTTCAAATGCCTCATCATTTCTGAATGAGTTTCAGCTCCAGGAGATTTCAGTGCTGGAAGAATTGCAATGAGCTCTGAAACTTTATCCCTTCTCAAGACTCTTCCAAGTCACTGGGGAACGCTGGCTTCCACGGGTAATGGTAATCGCTCTACTCACTTATAGAAGGGAAGGTACCACCTCAGGGGTCACACGACAATACCAGAGAGGTTAAATCAACTTCCAGCTGAGGTTTTACAGATACGTTTGGGATCTTGGAATGATATTACCATATTATTGTGCTTTTACTCTTGTTTCTTTTGGCTCAGAGCTGGGGGAATGGTCTTGTGTAATAGATTTACCCAGGAAAGGCTTCACCTGATCTGAGCAATACTGGGTTCTAATGTCACCCCGTTTTGATTTAATATATAAGAAATGTTTCAGAGAGAAATGTTGGTATTCTGAGACTTGTATTTATCTTCAGTTTTTGAAAGACTTATTCAGAAAGAGAATCCAACACAGTATCTCAGGGGAGATGAGCATGGAATGAGAGTAATAGCTATTAAAATAAGAGAGGCTCTCAGGGAAATGACTGGTCATTTGATGCTTTTTTTCCTTCAAAAATCTGCCAAATAAAAGAGTTACCTGATTCATATACCACTGGGAGATCTAATTGTGCCTGTGTTTAAGAACATACGCATTTACCTATGTTCTTCTACAAAGCTTTAATTAGGTCAGGAAATAGCTTTAACCCGAATGGTCACCCTAATAATCAAGATTTAATTATGGATTAATCACTGACTAAATCATAATGAAAAAATAGCATTGTATTTCATTTTATGTAACTCCTTCTAACCAGAAGAAAAACAAGGGGTAAGAGGTATAACACCTGGTAAAATTGTTATATAACGGTTCCCAAGACTTTCTTTAAACATGGATTATCTGTTATTAAAGGATAGGTATGATTCCTATTCCCAAGGCTTTAATAATCTTACAGAGGAGAACAACAAACCATATACTAACAGAAATACATGAATACAGTGACTAAAAAGTATTAAATATTTTTCTGTCTGTAAATTTATTGATTTGTTCCTCAGTATTTGAGTATTTGCTATATGCAAGATACTGTGCCGGGTGTTGTGGTGTATTCTAAGGTAAATTGATACAATTTTTATCGTTAAGGACCTTATAATATAGCTTGCGAAAAAGGCATTTTCACAGAAAATAACAGATAGAAGTCAGTAATTGTCATAAGAATGATTTAAACAAAGAACTAGTGGGGATGGCCAGGGAGGGCTGCGCTGTTATGGTGATACTTACGCTGGGCCTTTAGGAAGGGTGTTATCAGATTCTGAAAGGGCAACTCATACATACAAAGTGGTTCATCTTCGAGCAAAGGGAATCTATATAGTAGCAGTGAAAAACAAAGGAGGTAGGACTGGACTGAGAAGATCTTGAATGCCAAGATAAAGAGCATTTAGCCCGAGTGACAGTTGAAGTCATTTGAGTAGGTAGTGATAAAATTATAGTGGTGTTGCAGGAAGATAAATCTGGCCATGTTTTGGTAGCAGGTAGAAGGAATTTGAGTAACAATGAGAGTATTACTTCTATGGGATCAGGACAAGTCACACTAAAGTAAGGGTAGTTATATCAGAGTTCAAAAGAATGAGAAAGGAAATGAAAAGATATAGATAGATACATAGATAGATATAGGGCATGGACAACTGGATGAGCAGGAACAAGACAGATGCAGTCTAAGATATTTTGAGCTTGGTATACATAAAATTATGGGAAAGTAAATAGAAATAGAGAAGTCATGTGATGAAAAAAATTTTAAGGGCAGGGCAGGGTGAATATTTTGATTTTAGATGTGTTGAGTTTGAGATGCTTGAAGAACATCCAACTTGCAACTTCTAGCCTGCAGGTGAAAAAAAAGAGGGGATATGATTCAAGGGAGAATCAGAAACTGATTTTTGAATTATATGCATAGAGGTGATAACTGAATATGTGAAAATGGATAACATTTTCAAGAAGAAAAGTATAGAAAGTGAGAAGAGAATAAGGACCAGAATAGAATGTTGAGAAAATCATCTATTTAAAGAGTGGGAGGAGAAGGAAGAACAAATGAAGTACTGATTAGAAAACTATCAAAAGATGACCGACCAAAATCAAACAACGTAGGTAGGCCAAGAAGTAGAACAAAGATGGAGAAAACTGAATTTGGAATGGACTTACCATGATCTGCAATAGAGCTGGCTCAATCAATGTATTGGAATGGGAAGCATTTTGCAAAGGATGTATGGATGGCAACAAAGTGAGAAAAGAAATACTGACTGCTTTTCCAAGAAATCTGGCAGTAATAATAGGTGGGGAAAATATAGGCTAGCTCAAAGGAGTAGGAGAAAGTAATTTTTGAGTAGGAGAGATCTGAGTTCATTTGTGGGCTAAGGAAAGATTAAAAATTCAAGAGAGATAATAATAGAACAATGTCTAAAACGTGCCTTTGAGGCCTTCTCATATTTTTAGGTGAAAATACTTATTTCCCTATTATTCCAAAGAATTAAAAAGTGCATAGTATTTCTTTTGATGTTAAAAGTAATACACGCTCATTATAAGCAATATAGAAAAGTATAAAAAAAGGAAAAACCAACCTATAGTTTTCCATCCAGTGATAACCTCTCTTACCTTTGTTGTATGTGTATCACAAAATTATGATTGTACTATATGCAACTCTCACCTTGTTAATTACCCTTAAGGCTCTTACATTCTTTAAAAAATTGATTTTGTCTAAAGAATATATAAGCAACTGTAGGGAGATATCAACATTCATTTAATCATTCTTATTGTTGGACTTTTAGGTGTTGCTATTAAAGTTATGATATTTACATGTATAGTTTTGCTCATCAGGATAGACTTGCTAGAAGTAATCCCAAGAATAAAATAAGTAAACATTTAAAAACTTTTGATACCAATTTTCCAACTACACAAAATGATTCCTTACAAAGAGTAAATGCTCCAAAAATATTTGTTGAATGGATAGATGAATGAACAAATAAAACTGTACATGTACTAGTTAACTCTCCAAACAACAGTGTATTCGTTTGACTACACCATAACAGACATGGACTATTCTATTACTCTTATCTCTTTCTAATTTTGACAGGCAGAAGGAGTATCTTACAGTTCCTTTCCTTTTGTAATAGGAAAGTCTATACTTTGTTTTTTAAATTCTTATTAGCTTTTGTACTACTTTTGTCACCTGATCATGTAATTAGGTTTTAGGTTTTACTTATTGATATGCATGAGGGATTCATGTACTAGTACTATAATTGACATGTATAAAATATTTTCACAGCCTATTGTTTGCCTTTTAATTGTGTTATTTGATGTGAGATATTTGACTTGAGAATTTCTTTTGAATATTTTGTGGTCAATGTTATTAATGGAATAAATATATAATTTAGTTTTAAAATTCCAAATAGTGAATTAATTATTAAATAATATTTTTCCCACTGACAGATTAGGCCACCTTTCTTGAATGTTATGCTTTTACATGTGAATTATGATTTGCTCCTGAGCTATCTATTGTGTTCCATTTTCTGTCTGCTGATTTTGGGGATAGTTCCATTTTTTAGTTATGATGTTTATATAATACCTCTTAATATCTAATAGGAAAAGTGTCCTATCATATGCCTGTATTTTTCAAATTTCCAATTCCTTTTTCACCTATCTGTCCTTTCAGATGCATTTCAGAATCTTCTTCTTTTATTTCAAGTACAAAACAAATCTAATTGGGATTTTGTTCTGAATACAGGATATTCTGGCTATTATAATATCCAGGAAGGGGGCTATCTTTTAATTTATTCCAAACTTTTATATGCTTTAGCAAACCTTAAGTGTTTTCTTTATTTAGGTCTCGTGTTTTTCATATCAAGTTTTTGTTATATATTTTATATTTTTGTAGTAATTATAAATAAATCATTTTTATCTCTAAGTGGCAATTAAATACTATAGAAACACTGTAAACTTTTTTTTTAAACATCTTTATTGGATTATAATTGCTTTACAATGGTGTGTTAGTTTCTGCTTTATAACAAAGTGAATCAGCTATACATATACATATGTCCCCATATCTCTTCCCTCTTGCGTCTCCCTCCCACCCTCCCTATCCCACCCCTCTAGGTGGTCACAAAGCACCAAGTTGATCTCCCTGTGCTATGCAGCTGCTTCCCACTAGCTATCTGTTTTACATTTGGTAGTGTATATATGTCCATGCCACTCTCTCACTTCGTCCCAGCCCACCCTTCCCCCTCCCCATGTCCTCAAGTCCATTCTCTACGTCTGCGTGTTTATTCCTTTCCTGCCCCTAGGTTCATCAGAACCATTTTTTTTTGTTTTTAGATTCCATATATATGTGTTAGCATACAGTATTTGTTTATCTCTTTCTGACTTACTTCACTCTGTATGACAGACTTTAGGTCCATCCACCTCACTACAAATAACTCAATTTCGTTTCTTTTTATGGCTGAGTAATATTTATTTGTATTTGGTCTCTCAGCTTATCTCTTTTATTAATCATAATTGGAGATTGATTATAATATTATACTACATATTATATTCCATTTTATATTGCACTACTCAAACTCACACACATACATTCATATATATATATATATATATATATATATATATCATATATATATATATATATCATATATAGTTGAAAGATGCGATCCCCAAAAGGTACGAAGTCCTTTTAGAGGAACACATCTCTCAACTGTATACCCCCAGAAACTAGCATTTTACTTGCTACAAAATTACTATGTGCTAAGTGTAGTAAGTGCTTAATCTGCCAGTTCTTATTTCATCTTCATACTAGTACATGAAGAAGGTATTACTCATTTTACAGCTGAGCAGAATGAGTGCCAGAGAGATTAAGGAACTTGCCTGTGCTTGTGTAGTTAGAAAATGAACAAACAGGTATGAAAACCCACCTCTGGCTTCAAACTCCTGTACTGCATGTGTGCCCAGTAAGTGTTTGTTGACCTAGGTATTGGATGAACGAATGATGGAATGAATAGAAGATGTGGGTTCCGATGGGATAAAAAGCACATGAGACAGTTGAATTTTGAGAAATATTTTATGCTTTTCCCTGTAAAACTGGAGAGATGGAGGACAGAGAGAAAAGATGACTTAGTGATAGTTTTGAGATGGACGAAATGGAATTTAAGGATATATATCAATCACATGACCTTATTCTTCTCAGTAAAGGAAGAAATGGAGTCATGGTAGGAGAATGAAGTGAATTGAAGCGGGGTTGAAGATTAAAGATGGAGAAAATGGTTTGTAACAGCTACTATGTGACTATTATTGGCAGTCCAGAAGAGATGAATGGGAGGGTTTCTGAGCAGCAGAGAGGATCCAAGTGAGGTTTCAGAATGATGTTCAGTTGGTGGGATCAGTTGGTGGCACTTTGTCATTGAACTAGATTGCATGTTGACCAAGGAGCTAGGCAAAATCTCAAAGATACTAAAGAAGGGGATAATATGAAATATGAAGTGTCCTATTGTATATGTCCCTGCTTCTAGCAACCTATGCTTTCTCGCATTTTAAGCACTGGGTATTTCTCTAATTTATAGCAATGAGAAAAATCTCCTGAATGTACCTTACATACACACATACATACAAACAGACATACATAGTATAAATAATATATATCCCTAGATATTTAATCTATATTTTATAACCTTTTATTTTTTTACCCTTCTCAGGGGAATATAATCTATAATCTTTATAGTCAGTATGATAGCTCAATCATTGGCTAGTTATCTTTGCTTTCAATAAGATTATTACTGGGCTTCCCTGGTGGCGCAGTGGTTGAGAGTCTGCCTGCTGATGCAGGGGACACGGGTTCGTGCCCTGGTCCGGGAAGATCCCACATGCCGTGGAGGCTGCAGAGCCTGTGCTCCGCAACGGGAGAGGCCACAACAGTGAGAGGCCCGTGTACCGCAAAAAAAAAAAAAAAAAAAAAAAGATTATTACTTAGCTAGCTTGTCTGTCAATCATTACTTAGCTAGCTTGTCTGTCAATCATTACTTAACATCTCTTTCAGTTATCTGGGTTAGATTATAGTTCAGTAAACATGGAAAACATGCTGAAATTAAAGAGTAGTATAAAATTTTACTACTAACAATTTACATTTTTATGGCAATGATAGTATAAAATACCTATTATCTCATCATTAGTATAAATATGTATCTAGCTTCTTATTCAGTGTTTTCTCATATACACACACACAGACACACACACCCATATGATTTAACTTTTTATTTTTATGTTATGGCAAGCTACTCAGTACGACAAATAATAATAGCAACCTCAAATTAAGAAAGGTCAGGGCAAAATGACTTAGTTTTATGGAGCAGCCCAATATAGACCACTGAAAGAACAGAAGCTACATGCCCAAAGATACCACATGACAGGATAAAGAATTAGAGGCCAGGCAATATGGACACTGAGAAGGTACTTGGGGTATTTCTGAGAGCAGAATATAGTAACTACTTAGAAAACTCTGAGAATGTGTTAATAAATGAGTTAGCCCTTTTTTCCGCCTTCTCACTCCATGTGTGCCTAGGAAAAATGGCTCAGAAACTGTCAGCATGATGACTAACCAACAGTCAATTGGGTAAACTACCATGAAATTGCAGTTGAGAAATCTACCAGTTAACTCTTTCTTGTTTCAGAAGGTGGAAATGTGTCAATCGAGGAATGTGACCAAGGGTTCCTATACATGTATTGTGCTGTTATTTTCAGTCCTCAATTCAGGGCAGAGGTTATAATTTCCTTCTTAGTTTTGCTGGAATGTTGCGCTTACATGCACTTCTAATGCATGTACACATTTTACACAAAACGTGCATGGTTAATTATTTTTTTCATGTAACTAGCATTCTGTTTTACAACAGTCCTTCTATAAAACATTCACTAGTATTGCCAAAAAACGCATGTTGAAGATATGATACTTGCAATAGAGGGATTTAAATGATTCCCCAGCTCCTCAAAAAAAAGTCCCAGCTGTTTAAATCAGGCAGAATCAGACGTAGTTTACGAATTAGTGCATCATTTAAACCAAACCATTTTTGTTGCTTTTTGCTTGGTCAAACAAAATATTTTTGTGTTTTCTTGACTTTTTCTTCTCAGCACTAATTCCTTCAGGCTGCTGTTAGTTCACCAAGAAGGAAAACAACATGCTTTAGCAGAGATTTCAGTAAAGAACTAGCAAGTACTTTAGTGTCTAACGATGAAAAAGCTCAAGTATTTTATAACGATATTATACATTATTAAGATCATTTGGAAAAAACCCTATATATACTTGTATAATGAAGCATTTAACATTTTTAAATGGGCTGAAGCATTAAGTTTTGGAAACTAATTTGATTTTTGAATCACTTATTCTGCAGGAGTTGTATTTAAATTCATTTTTTCACAAAATATTAAAGCTGTATTTTAATAAAATATGGACACCTTGCTGTTTTAGGTTCATACTCAGAATTATAAACTTTTACTATTTCCTTTGAGGCTATGTTACACTTCCACTTAGAAACATTATAAATTATCAAGTATTTGGAAGTAATAATTTAAAAAAATGGCTTTTTATACAGTTACAGTTAGCTAAGTAAAAATATGTTACCTTTGCTTTTGGATAATTTTAAATGGATTTACATTTTTCATATTAGGTGCTGATTCTAATATGACAACATTTATATATTGAGAGTACATTTATTTCATGCTGATAAACTTCCCCATCTTCAAAAATGTGTTGTTACATTTTAGTTATATTGCAATTTTATTACCCTGGATGAGAGAAAAGTAACTCCTTTAATCGCTTTCAAGATAATATGGGATTTTGTCTGTTTGGATCATATAAAGCAAAAGGAAAAAACACAGGGAGGAGGGTTTCTTTGACCTTGAATTTAAAAGTAAATAGGGTAACACCTGATAAAAGCCAAAATCTTGATGTTTCAAAATACGTCTCACAAATTTATACTATGACATGTTTGTTTGTGGACTCTAGCATTTGATATAACGTGTGCTCTGGTTGGACTCTGCAGGCTGTTTTTACTTTTGGCTTTTACATTCCACAGAGCTAAAAAATCAGCAGGGACAGTGCTAATGAACTTATAATGTTTTGTGTTTCTGAACAATGTACCTCTGTAATTAAGTGAAATATTTATGATGAATTACAAAACAATGCAAATTCATTTGTTTGCCTGAAAGCTAACTTGTTATTCATTTAGATTGATCTTTGGAAAGATTCTTTAAATTGAATCGTAGTATGAGGAGGAGTGATATTTAGAACAGGGACAGGTGAGATACTATGGATGGCTGTGTTCAAATATATTATGTTACATTATGTCAGAGAAAGGGTAGTCATAAAAACTTTGACCAAATTGATAAAGAAGTTCTTAGTTTCCCCTGAGGAAGAAAATAAACTATAGTGAGAGTGGATCAATAATAAATTGTGAAAGGGAGATGTATGACTCAGCTGTTTCTACAGTACTTGACTGAGTCCCAGTTTAAAATCTTGTGTGTGCGTGTGTGTGTGTATATGTGTGTGATGATCGAAGTATAAAAAAGTAATAGTCCTATGTGCTGTTTTTATAATAATAAATATTGTAACCAATTTTCTTTATACAACACTTAACCTGAATTTATCTCAGTCTATATTAAATGAAAAGTCTGCTTTACTCTAATGCCAGCGACTACACTTTACTTTTTCCCCCAGAGGAAACTGATAAGGTTTATGGTGTATCCTGTGCAAATAAAATACAGTATCTTCATATTCACAGGTAGGAGATTGAAACATTTACTTTCCTTGGGAACAAGGCCACATTTTTCTCATCTTTCAAATAACAGTAACTTCAAATGAACTCTTGCAAACTTTACAAATTTAGTTAAGGCCACTTTCCTGGTTTTTTCATGATGGTGATCATCAAAGTTATGACTGAAATAGTGCAAAACACCCAACAAAACTTTGACGCAAAACTAAGGAAAGAAAAAGATGTTCCAGCTAATGGCTTGTCTATTTTCAAAGAAAAAACCTTCTTCTGAAGTTGCTTTGTAGGAAATACAGTAGTTACACTTGTTACATTATTCTTAATATAATAATAGGATTGTGAAGATTCATTTTATGCACTTATTCACGTTAAACTAAGTAATACCTGGTATTGGAGAAAATATGTTCACAAATAGTCACATGGTATTAAAGACTGTAATCATAATTACAGCTAACATTTATCACAATTATTATGTGTCAGGCACTAATCTACTCCACAATCCTATAGGGGTAAGTACTTTTATTTTGCCAGTTGAGGAAACTGAGGCAAAGAGCAGTGAAGTACAATTTGTAAGGACAAATCACTTGCAAATGAAAAACCTAAGTTGGAATCCAAATAATTTGACCCTAGAGCTTGATAATTTGTCCTAAGACACCATTTTAAAATTTGTGTTTCAGGTCTATGTCAAAACAAAGTAAAAGAATAAATGGTAGTCTAGACCTGCACTCTCCAATATGATAACTGCCAGCCACATGTAGCTATTTATATTTGAATTAATTAAATGAAATAAAATAAAAATTTAGTTCGTCAGTCACATTTCAAGTGCTTGATAGCTCCGTTTGGCTAGTGGCTATCTTCTGAATAGCACAAATATAGAATATTTCTTCTTTTAATTGAAGTATAGTTGATTTACAATGTTGTGTTAGTTTCAGCTGTACAACAAAGTGATTCAGTTTTATATGTATATATATTCAGCTTTATATATATATATATAAAAGAATATATATATACTTTTTCAGATTCTTTTCCCTTATAGGTTACTATAAAATACTGAGTATAGTTCTCTGTGCTATATGGTAGGTCCTTGTTGGTTATCTATTTTATGTATAGTAGTGTGTATATGTTAATCATTTCTACTGGTGTAGAAAGTTCTAAAGCACAGCACTAGTCCAGGGTAAGGACTTTGAAATTAACTTAAAAAATATGTTTTCTTTTGTGAGATATTAAAAAAAGGAGTACACCCTACTCATCAGTAACATTGATTGCTGGACAATTTATCACTCATCTGTTGACACTTTTTGCTTATTAAATAATGAAATAATCCAAGTCATTAATTAATTCCTATTAAAATTACTTTTTAAAAGTTATTGAAAAATATGATCCTGTTCAAACATAAAGAATATCAAGATAACATTAGTCTTCCATTGAGTCAATGGTTGAATAGACCATTTTCTACTGCATAATTTGGAGGTGTCTATGATAGACAGTTTCCAGTACAACCCCCAGTGAGTCCCTCTCCTGGCATTCATGCCTTTGTGCAATCCCCTGTCACATTATACCAGGATTGGTCTGTGTGACCATGGAAGTGGTCGTATAGGACTTTTGAAATTAAGTTATAAAAGACATTGCAATTTCTGCCTTGGTCTTTTTCTCACTCTCTTTTTTTCGCTTGGATTGATCACTCTGGGGGAAGTAATTTTCTATGTCATGAGCAGCCCTATGGAGAGGCCCATGTGGCAAGTAACTGAGGCCTCCAGACAACAGCCAGTGAGAAACTCAAGCCTTTGCCCACAGCCATGTGAGTGAACTTTGATGCATGTCCTCCTGCTCTCATTATGTCTTCAGATGACTCATCCTGCTAACGATCCTCAGGAGAGACCCTGAGTCAGAACCGCCAGTTAAGTTGCTCCCACAATTCCGATTCTCAGAAATTGTGTGAGATAGTAAGTGTTTGTGATTTTAAGCCTCTGAGTTTTTAGGAGTGATTTGTTACATATCAGTAGATAGCTAATACAATGCCTGATTGGAAGTTATAATTGAATTTAATAAATTGTTATTGTCAAGTAAGTCATTGGTAAATTTCCAGAGGATATAGTAATGAGGGAAAAATAGCCCCTGCCATCAACTTACTCAACAATGACTATAATACATGTATAATAGGGTAAGTAAGGTGAGTGAAGGGCAAAGTTCTCTGAGTAATTCCAATGTGGGTGTAGGGAAGGGGGTTACCTCTAGGTGGGTGGATAAGAAAGCCATCCATAGGTGTATGGTAGCTAAACCTTGAAGGATGGGTAGGGATTTTATAGGAAGAGAAAGAGTACAAGATGCAAGCATTCCTTATGTTGAGGGCAGTGTATAAAAATGCTGAGAAATTATGGGTGTCTTTGGTTACAGAACATGTCCGGATGGATAAATAAAAGGGACATAGGTCCAAAGAAGATAGCTGAGGCCTTTTGGAGAAGAGTTAGATTATCTGGTGAGAAGTTCATGTTTTCTGAGGCCCATTAGGGATTCCAGATTCCTCTGGTAGGATTATGGGCTTCTGGCCTTAGCCGCAGGCAGCTTCCTTTCCCACTTAGTATCCTTCATGGGCAGCACATGATTGGAAGCTCTTTCCAAATATATGTGTTTATTTGTTTGTTTATTTGGGTAAGTATGTCAGTAAAGCTGTCACGACTATCAAAAGTGTTGCAATTTAAGGACTGGGGAGTCATTGAAGTTTGAACTTTGCCTGGCACCCGAGCAAAGACTGGACTCAAGGAAGAGAGATGGGAGGTCAGGTGATATGGTAGAAGGTTATGCTAGACATCCAGAGATGGTGCAGACCTGAACTGGTGCCAGCATTAGCAGTAGAAAAAAAGACATCCAGTATTAAGGACATTGCAGAGGGAAGGTAGGACTTGACACCACGATTAAATTGAATGGTTTTGGGAGAAAAACCAAAAAGCTAAAACATAGATATGGGCTTATCAACTTTTTACTTAAACAGTAAAAAATTTTGAAATTCCTTTACCTTTCCTGCAAGGGCCTTCACCTCCACCCCTATATTTTTTGTCTTGTCTCCATTCTTTCTCTGCTCTGAGTATACCAGGACATTTAACAATTCTGGAATGTGTCAACTTTTCTCAGGCTCTGCCTTTAGTTCTTCCACTTTGAATGCTTTTCCCTCCTTGTCTGCTTGGCAAACTCCTCCTCTGCTTGAATGCCCACCTCGAGTATGACCTTCCTTCAAAGTCAAATTTACTGCATCTTCATGTGTTACACACTTTATCCATAACTTCTCTGTCAAGTTTTGCATTGCTTTGCAGTAATTTTATTAAAGCTTACATGACTCCCCAGCAGAGCTCAGAGACCTTAATGCTTAGCACAAAGTGGCACTCAATTATTTTTCAACTGCATTGAAATGAGAATAAAAAATAGTTAATGGAGGCTTTAAACCTGAAGATTGAAGGTCAAGGTTGATGATGAATCCCATGGTTGACTGGTGCTGGCTACCTCTTTCATTGCTTCACTGAAATAACCCTCCTGGGGGCCTTGTTCTTAATCTCCCCTTAGGTTTTTTTCTCAAATGCCACACAAGATAACCCAGGGACCACAGGCTTGTCTGAGTTCAAAGCCAGTGTTTGTAACCACCAAACTTCACCACCATATCTCTAGCTGCCACCACTTGATTTGTACTTGGTTGGAACTGACCTATTCTGAGTCTGCTCCCCAGCCTATCAGCTATACACACTGAGGGGTGAATACTTGTGATTAAAATGAGGTTATGCTGTGGTTCTGTAGCTACTGCTCGTTTGTCTTCTACTTTCTCCTCCGAGATCTGGTATGTTACCAAAGTCATTTTGTTTAACTTGACAGTAGTCCTTAGTCATAAAAATGACACGGTGCATCTAAAGAACTGTCCCATGTAGGTGAGGCACCATGTAGGTGAGGCACCTACTACCTACCCATGTAGGTAACACTGAGAAAAGGAAAATGAGATAAGATATTGAAAAAAAAAACTACAAATAAATTATCTTAAAAAGATTATAGTTCATTTAGAAGATACTTCACGGAGAGGAATGTCTGGAAATGTTTTACAGTGTCAGGAAAGAAGAATTCTGATGGTTTATTTTGGATGGTAGGTATGGACGAATAAATTCGAATACCGCATCCATTCAGTAGCCTGCATTCGGTAGTGGAGTAGAGAGGTCTTTGATTTTACTTTTTTTTTCCTTACTGTTGTTCTGTCACGTGTAGCTAAACAGAAATTTGAGCATCTTGATGCAAACTTGAGAGCAGCTTTGCAATTTAGCAGCTCCTTTGAGCACAACCAGGTACCAAGCTTTAGTCCAAGTACTAACGGGAAGGGGCTACAAGGATGAATAAAGTTTGATTTCTGCTCTGGCTAAACTTACAGCCTGTGGGGGTAGCAGTTCTTCCCCTGAATCTTAAATAATAAAATCGTGAGGGCATGCATGCAACTCAAATAAAATCAATATTTATTCTTTAACTTCAGTCCTTACCATATGCTAAAATTTTAAAGAGAGCACACTGTGGGGTGAGGCTGAAGTAATTCGAAACAGGACTTACTACTTGTAAGGGTGCTCGCCAGAGAAGTGAGTTTTGACTTGGAATGCCACAGAATATTCCATGCTTTTTTTGCTGCTGTGGACTAAGAATTTCTTGCCAGCACCCTACAGGTTTAGATTTAGGCAACAGGTATAAAGATGACTGTGAATTTGGGGATGGCAGTTTTGTATGTGCACTGTTCCAAAAAAGCTTTTATTCGTTTGCTTTATGCCTATGGATAGGAACGTCCGTCAGTTTTCAGTGAATCAATGTGCGAATCTTGCCAAGTGGGCCAAAGTTCAGCGTGCTCTGATGCAGTCTTACTAGGCAGGCTGGACTCTGCCCACCGTGGGCAGAGGTGCCCAGCGTCATGGGAGCCAGAGCCACAGAGCAACACTGTATTCTGGGAGAGGCTGCAGCCTGCTTTGCATTCAGAAAATGAAGCTTTGCACTTGGGGTTTCAAGAGAAAAAAAAAAAAAAGGATGTGAAGGAAACAGAATGAAATGGGAGCAAAATGTTGGCAAAACTCAAATTGCATTGGATTTATACTTATTGGATTTTTGAAGTAAGCTGACAAGAAAAATTACCTTCATTGCAAATCACTGAAGGGCTTTTCTATAGAATAAACACACTCACAGAGAAGAGCTAATTCAAAGGAAGCTTTAGTATGTTAATATAATAATTAAGCAGTACAGCACAACAGGCAGCCCATTTCCAAGGAGCTCAGCATGCCTCAGGTGGGGTATAAGGTACAAGGCTAAAGGCTAAACAACTTTAACCACCTGAGATTGGCTATAATCATCTTAAAATATGATATGAAGTGAATACTGCCCTCGTTGGAAGGTATTTACTCATGCAAATAAGGGGAAAGGACCAAATTCTCTGTATTTTGTGGGCAGTCTTTAAGAGTTGAATTATTGGAATCAGCCTCAAAACTTGGAAACTTCAGTGCTTCTAATTGGAGCCTGTATTTTCCCATGTTCTTGGTGGCCTTTTTCCTTTTCTGTCTCGTCTTCTCATCCTTTTATTTGAACTGTCCACTAGCCAAATTATTTCTGTTTGGAAAACTCATGTACCTCATTTGGTTTATTAGTAATGCGTGTGTGTTTAAGGTGGTTTTGATAAAGCAGCTAATTAGCCTGGTACCTTCATCTCCCATGAAGCGATTAGAGCAGTGCTTCTCAAACTCTACCTTACACAAGAGTCATCTCAGTTCTTGTGAAAATATAGATTCTGATTGAGTAGGTTTAGGGTGGAGGCTGAGATTCTGCCTTTCTAAAGAGCTCCCAGGAGATTACAATATAAACAGCAAAATCTATTAGGTCTTTTAAGTATCAGAGAGCCATTGTGATGGTAGGAAAATAAAGGTAAAAAGACCAGTGTTTTCAAGTAGTTGACTCTCTTTTCTGGTTGTTGATCATTGTCTGATAATGAAGAAATGGCAGACTAAGAGCCATGAACTTACTGGGGCTTATGAAACAGATTAGTCTTATTTTGAGTCTGGGTGATGTAGCTGAAGACAAGAGAATTCCTTTCTGTTATAAATGACAGAAAAATCTCAAGTCAATGACATATTATTGCTTTGGGGCTTTGCTAACAAACTTTAGTTCAGGTAAATGGTGACGAGAAATAGATTAAGACGAGGTGAAGATTCTGGTTTTAACTGAATGGGCGGAATGACTTTTGTGCCTAGTTAGTATTTACAGGCACTTGACGCTTTCCTCTCCTGTTTTGGCATTCTGTTATACTTGCGGATTTACTTTGCGCCTTAAAGGTAATGTGAACGTGAATTCCATAAATCCATAGTAAATGAAACTGGTGAGAAAAGTAAGACAAATGCAATTTTGCTGAACTCTCTGTAAATGGAAACAAATGATGTTTTTGTTCGTTTGTTTATTTTGTTTTTCCAAACGAGATGTGCCTGGGCGGGAAAGTGCTCCTAAGTGTCCTGAGTAGTCCATGTGAAACACCCTGACTTTCCAGCTTCTCATTTGCTGCAGTGCTTCATTCTGAACATTTATTTATCATTAATGATGGGTTGGTCAACATGAAGTCCTAAGAAGAAATGATTCTTTCCCAAAATGCTTTTAAGATTGAATTGGCTTGTATTTTCAAGTTTGCCCCCGAGTTTCCTAAAAGCATCAACAACTATCTGAGAAACTGAAGAGAAGTATGGTCTCCCATACTTGCTAATTTCCTCTCGGAAGTATTTCTTGGTGCTGGTACCTGGTTTTCATCCTCTTTGCATCTGCTTGGTTCAGTTCTTCATGATCCCTCATTGGATCACTGTCCTTTCATGATGTATAAAATTCGAAGGAGTGTTGTTCTTACTATAGTCTATGTGAATGACATGCCCTTGGAGTTGTGCAGTGCACGGCCTGTACACCCTTACACAAGGGCACTTTCCCTGACAGTAGCTTTTACCCCTCTAGAAGTGACCCCTGCATAGCTTCTCCAAGGCCGTTATTATAAAGTTCATAAAAAAAAAAAAAAAAATCAGTGGTTAATTAGCTCCCCATTTCCCTCAGGCCAAATACTTTACCACGGCAGGCAATTCCATCCCAGACTACCTCTGCAGTTTCATCTCCTGTCATCCTATGTAAGTCCACGTTACTACCTGCTTGTCTCACTTGGTCGACACCTGTTCTACACATCTTCCTTTGCACATCATTCCCCCCCGTCTAGAATTTTACTCAAATATCTCTTCCTTTATGAGCCTTCTCTAATGTTGCTGGACAAAATTAATGACCTGCTTTTATTTTGTTTGCACTTCCGTAACTATTTGTTTATATATGTATTCTGCTGATTACAGTGCATTGTAATTATATTTGTGATTATTACTACAAAATGGTTCTATCTTCAATTTTTCTTTTTTTTTCTTTGTTTTTTTTGCGGTACGCGGGCCTCTCACTGCTGTGGCCTCTCCCGTTGCGGAGCACAGGCTCCGGACGCGCAGGCTCAGTTGCCATGGCTCACAGTCCCAGCCACTCCATGGCACGTGGGATCCTCCCGGACCGGGGCAGAAAGCCGTGCCCCCCACATCGGCAGGCGGACTCTCAACCACTGCACCACCAGGGAAGCCCATCAATTTTTCATTTTTGTAGCACCAGAAGACAATATAGCTCTGACATCTGACTTTCCAAGGTTGACTCTGCTAATCAGGCCAGTAGGTCTGGGGTCCCTTTCCTTACTTGATACTTCTGCATATGACATCTTTTCCTACGCTGTCCTGGGCTGCAGTGGTCAGGGTTCTCAGAAAGAGGAGAAAGAAGAGGAGGTAAGAAGGCTTTGATCCATCATCACGGCCTTTCTCCAAACCTCTGATGTCCTCAAGTGCCATGTGACTTGGTACATGGTAGATAATCACTATTATTGACCACTTTGATAATGATGATAAACATGCTAACATTTGCTGAAGGTATGTTCTTATTATCAGGCATTAAGTAGTTCTATGCATAATCTTCTTCAATCCTCATCCAACCCCAGAAGCTAATAAAGTTTACATTTTCTGGACTATTCACTTACAACAGCTTCTTCCAAAGCCCTGTTTTAAAATTTATCATTAAAAAATGTATAATTCTCTTTTACATTCTAAGTAAACATTATCTTTCGTACGTAATATTATGTTAATAATTTTGTATTCCTTTTTTCTTGAAAAAGCCTTCCAAAATTGTATTAACTTAAGGCCCCACAGAACCTAGACCTGCTTTGCCTTGCCCTATTAGGTAGATACTGTAAAACCTCACCATAACACCAAAAGGGTATTCAGAAAATCTAATCACAGAAATTACAGGTTTGCATCACTGCAAAGTTAATGAACAACAATACTTTTCAGGTGGTCTGTTCTGTGATGAAAAGCACAAAACTTAAGAAAGAGAGACATATGCTGTGCACAAGTGACAACACACTGACCCAAGATAGTCCCAAATGACCACAAACAATCACTGATGAAACCCCAAGCCTGTCTGGCCCACCTTCGTTTGAGAACAGAGACTTGGTGAACACTGGCAGCCAGTCACTGGCAGTGTGATCAGATGTGAATGTTCATATCATCAGGATTTTACTTAGTTTGTATATTTACTACATGAGAACTAAGGATCAGAGAAGTTAACTAACTTGCCCACAATTACACAACTAGTGAGTGACTGAGCTGGGTTCCAAACTGAAGTCTGTCTCTATGAATATTTACTGATTTATTTTAACATCTAAAACACAAATGGACAGAGAACATTATCACTGACTTCTTTCCAATCCCTTTGGCAGCTCTGTCTGGAATCCCTTTACCCAACCCCCTCCTCGTGGCCCCACAGAGAGGTGAGGTCTATAGAACATCACGATGGAAAGGTTGATTGATACCTGTCCTAGTTCTTTTCTTACTTCCAGTCTCCTGTTTCAGACTGCCAGTCAGACTTTAGAATTGGGCTTGCTCATTTATTTGTTTACTCTAAAGGGTAAGTCAAATTTCTAAAATTTCTTGCAAAATAAAGTCTTTGATCTACACATACCCATTTGGTCTGTGACTCTTGCCACATTGTTTTGCTTGGGGTGGTGGGCTCCTTTGTCTCTCTCTGTTGTTCTTTCTCCTACTCTGTACCAGCCTTGTTTTGCAGGCTCTCTCTACATCAAGTTTTGTGATGGTTAATGTTATGTTTCAACCTGACTGGGCCACAGGGTGTCTGGTTAAACATTATTCTGGGTGTGTCTGTGAGGAAGTTTCTGGATGAGATTAACATTTGAATTTGTAGACTGGGTAAAGCGGATTGCCCTCCCCAACCTGGGTAAGCCTCATCCAAAGTGGCAAAGGCCTGAATAGAGCAAAAGACTGTGTACAAAAGAACTAACCCTCTTTCTGCCTATCTTAGAGCTGGGACATGGGTCCTCTCCTGCCTTTGGACTTGGACTTAGACTGGAACTTACATCATCAGCTCTCCTTTGTCTCTAGGGCCTTTGACTGCATATTTTAAGATTTCTCAGCCTCCATTATCATGTGAGCCAATTCCTTATAGTACATCTCTTTCCCTATCTTTATATACCTATATATGTATATGCTGTTGGTTCTGTTTCCCTGGAGAACCCAGACTAATACAGATTTCTTTGACCTGGGCTTTGGAAACTGGCTAAGTCTTGCCTAAACACACACCTCTCTCTAGCATTCTCGCAGACATTCCTGATCAGGCAAGAGCTGGCAGCATTCGTCTTTGGTAATACCTGTGAGCCAAACTAGGCACACATTATAATCTAGTAGGATTTTGCCAAGGGATAAGGTGTTGCCTTTATGGGTGGTGTCTCTTTTCTGAACCAGCATTAAGGAACAGCTACAAAAACAAATTCCAAATCAACATTGTCCTGGAAAATCTAAGATACTTATCAACACAAAAGCATTTTCCCCCAATAAACATCAATTGGCCTAAATTTAGGAAAGTTCAATTTTTTGATGGAAATCTTCCTCAAATGTGCTATATCTTCTTTATTTTCTTTAATGGGGTACACTAAAGAAACTAATAATTCCTTAATGATTCAGAGTCACTACAGTGAACATAATTTAGATTATTCAGCAATAACTTAGGGATGCTCTCACTCTAGGGCACCTCTATGTTAATGCAGAATGAAATAATTGCTATTCATATTTATTGTAGTGTTGGTCATACTTACTGTAGTGATCGAAGTTCCTACATAAGTGACCCCAGATTGTTATGCAGAGTTGTAATCATTTTGTCTCATTTCTCAGTCTTTTCCTTCCCTGCAGAGCTGTCAGCTATTACTCCTTGCTTTCTTCAGTGAGCCTATCTTTAACAAAGGTTATTCCACTCCCTCTAGAACAGCATGTCTCAATGGGGACAGTTTTACCCCCAGGGGACATTTGGTGCCATACAGTGACATTTTTGATTATTACAATTTGGAGGAGGATGCTACTGGCATCTAGTGGGTAGAGGTCAGGTTACTAAACCTCTTACAATGTACAGGACAGACTTTTAGAACAAAGAATTACCTGGATCAAAATGTCAATAGTGCCCAGGTTTAGAAACATGTTCTAGAATTGTGGGAAAGTGAGTAGGCTCTAAAGGAGGATCCAGAAGTTTTGTCTAAGATTAAAAAAAATGGTCTGTATTTGTTCACGGTCATTGGTAAGGTCTGGGGACAGTTTCATTTACTTCCAACAAAAATATTCTCATGGATTGAAGTCCTTTGACCTCAAGCTGAGTGAGGTATTAATATTTGCCCTTAAATTAAGGTATTCAACACTTGTGTGCACACACAAACCACTTTCCTTTAAGGAGTATTAGCTCACAATTTTTTTCTATTCTGTAGTTGTTTGGCTCAAATGCTACTGCTACCTAAAAAAATTATCACTGTTGTATAAATGTTGTAGTATTTTTCTAAGGGATTTTCAAATTTCTATTCAAAACCACTTTTATGCTAATAGCAACCTAATTGTTTAAATCACAAGACATGATTTTCTGCTGTGATTTGATAGAATTAGAAAAATTGGTGGCCAGCTGATTCCCTTCCCCCAACTTTTTTTTAACAACATTCTTTGGGGACACATGATTTTGACCAGAAAAATGGTAAAATGTCTGTAGTGGCAGAGCTCTTTCTAAAGGAGATTGTATTGAAAGTCAATTGATTAGCTGCAGTCTTGGCCTTCTTCACCCCCTCTCATAGGTTTTTCAGTAGTTAGAGGTCACTGACCCTGAAGGAAATCTCGCTGCCTAAGATTTGGGGCTGCAAATTGCAAAAGTTCTGACCTTCTCTCTTAATGTAGGAAATAATTTCTTTCAATTTTAGAATAAAGACAAATCCTGTTTTCTGAACTCTAAACCCAATGACAGTTTATTCTGCTTTACTAGATTAGGGAGAATATTTGCTTAAATAATTTTACATACAGATATATATCATTTTTCTATGACTATATAATATATATCCTACTATACATCTTCATATATAGCTATGCAAAAGATAGGGAAATACTTTTTTTCTAACAATGCATATTTGACTGCTTTGACTTAATTCCCATGCATTTTAACAATTATGTACATTTATTTAGTGTATAAAAACTGTAACAATTAATATTGAAGTGTAAATGAGTTTGCATGTTCTACCACTGTTTTATTCAAATGTAATGTATGGGATTCTGTCAATCTCCAAGCAGCATTTCAAAAGAAAAAGTATAATATGATCTTTAATATAGGAGTTTCTTGATGCACATTGAATTGATCAGATACTATTAATTGAGGTAATACACACATTTAGAGAGGAAAACTGACCTATATGACTTGTGCATATAATTATATCACTTCTCTTGTTTGCATGAAAATTAAACAAATCCTGAAATAAAAATAATGCAGTAAAACTGCAAATAATTTTTCAGTACTCTTGCTACTATTTTTAATTTGGTATTTTACAATCAACATTTTCTAGTTTTTATTTTCCTTTGGAAAGTTACTATTTAATTTTGCTTATGTTTAAGATTTTCAAAGGCTGTTCTCAGTGTTTTTATATATTATTTATTGTCACTTTTAAATAAAAAAGTATTCTTTATATGTCTGTTGTGACATTTGCAACTTTAGAATAAGAAAAAAATTACTTTTGATTGTTCAGTTCTTGGAAATCATACTGCTTAATATAATGATTTTATTGTTGAGTCCTCTAAGAAATAAGCAAAAGTAGGTAGAGAAAGAGTAGAAGATTTCTTAGTTTGTTATATCAAATGTGATTGCATATAAATAGAGTATTTTTTAACTTAGAAATTATAAACATTTTACTTGAAAAGAAAACTGTCATTTTTGTCCATTGAAAGAATTTCCAAAGGTGAACATGCAGGAAAAGATTAAAGGTGAATGGAAATAATTGATGATCCTTTTGTAAGTTTTTGGAGAAAAAACACATATATTGTCTCATGAAAAAGTTTTTTCTTAGAAAACTGCCCGTATTACATTTGAAAAAATGATTGTCATATGAACACATTAATCCTATTGAAGTGTTCAGCTAGTTTTCCTGTAGTTGAAAATCATCTATTTTGAATAAATTTTTTTAACACTCTTCCCATCTTTATATACATTTTCTTAGAAGTCATAAATGAAGCATTTTTTTCCTGGAACAGAGCTCTACGAGAACTAACAATAAGGCTTATTTTGTGAATTAAATCTCTTTCTAAAGTGCTAAGATTCAAAGTGCTGATATTTTAATGTGAGAGTCAAAACTTTTAGTCATCATTTTGCTTTTATATTCCCTTTTCCTGATGTGTGTCTTTTTAACTACATTTTTTACACAGAAACAAGCAGTTGTTTTTTTACTAACTCTCCACTCTCACCAAGTAAGATATACTTAAGTTTAACATGGCTGGAAAGTATTGATATGAAATTAAAATATTGTGTTTGTCAATGACAGAGTCCCTTCTTCTGTTTATTCAGGTGATTTAGAACTTTCCTCTTTTCTCGTTATACTTAGATTTCACATCAGATACATAGTGGGAAAAAGCCAATCTCTTTTCATTGTTCCCCTCAGTGCTATGAGACATATTCTCTGTGATGAATCCTGAGCCTGGGTTTCCAAGCAGGGCTTACCAAAATTTAAGATTCAGCCTAAAGAGTATGAATTTAGATGCCCCTATTCATGTTAGCTGAAAACTTCACTGTAAAGTGAGTATACTGCACATCTAGAAAAATCTGCTCTGAGCTTCCCTAAGACGATGCTGAAATGCTGCATTATGAATTCCAAAATGAATTAATGAAGACCAACACTGGAGGTGAAATGTATATGTGTGCGTATCACAGCTAACATGGCAACTGGAATACAAAGACTTTTTTTTTTTTTTCACATTTTGCTAGTCATAGCATAAGCTTCCCACAGAGGAGGGGATTAACAGCCTGTCTCCTTTGGGGTGGGGGAGGAGTATGAGACGAATAAAATGTAGAATCTGCAAATGGAGCTCTGAAACGATGTAGTTAACGTTACATATGTAGTCTATTATGGTAACTGGGAACATGTGTGTCATAATGTTGGGCAAACCAATTCTAAAAATGGGAGAGAAGAACAAAAACTGACCCCCAAATTCTGCTCAAATTGCATGATCCAAACAAGATGCACTGTTGGGAAAGATTTGATAAAATACTATTCTCTCCTGTCTACCCTACCCACCCCTACCCTTTGCCCCTCCTCCATGCTCCCTATACCCCTTATTTTTTTTAGATCTATTTTTCATCTTTCAATTTGGATGACTAATTTTCCCTATCATGTTGGAGTGCCTGTATGTCTTTCAGACTTTGCTAGGTTTTTCTGAATCCATGGCTAGCTTTAAACATCATAAACTTGAAATATTACCCAAGGGAAAAAATAAAGAAAATCCTTTGACATTAAGACCTGAAAGAATACAGGAGACTGGAAGACATCAAAACTGTTAGTCCTGAGGAGATACTGACCATGCATTTGGCACCTTGATCCCTTACATCACTGGTTAAAGCCCCGATGCTGTTTGTGTTCAGGTGTTTGTAGTACTATCTGGAATGAGTCATTCAAAAGGGAATATAATAGGGAAAGAGGGATAAGTGTAAATGTGAAAATGATAGCTCAATCCCAGGCTAAGGAGTTAAGTTCAGAGAAGGAAGTAAGTGGTAGAAAGTTAGAGCACGTAAAGGAATTAGACCAAGTATTAAGAGAAACCAAGAGTTTTAAAATGCGAATTGGAGAAAACATGGCAGGTAGTACACAGTTAGGGCACAGAGGTGCTGATGGAATGGAGTTCTTTTGAAACTTATCCAAATTTATTGACTTTTGTGGGGTTTCATATTTTTATTTTCATCTCATTGAGTTGATGACTTTTGTTTGTTTAGCCTTTCATTGTCTTCAGCTCATTACTCAGCTTAGGATGTAAACATGTCTTGATGTAATACACTTCAAAAAATTTGTCATTTAAATCCTTGTTGGTGCCATTGCAAACTGCTGTTGTTTTAACCTCAGTTTATGGGAACCCCACCTCTATTTCCTGGGGGTTCTAGAGCATCAGCACATAAGCAGGGATGTTTTTAAATCAAGGTTAAGGTGGGGGAGAATATAGGTTGTAGTCTGTTTATAGATGAAAAATTAAATGGAGGGTGAGCACTTGATATTATAGAATTGTTCACCTTGTCAAATACTGCTCAGAAAGATGGAGAATAGGTAAATCACAATCCTTCCTTCTACTTCTACCCTAATAGCTCTAGCAGATATGGAAATTTACAGGATAAATGCCAGATAATACTTGCCAAAGGGTAAAAAAAAAATCGAATTTCTAACTCTAAATCCAAATGGTTACAACTGCTTGCCAGTCGTCTCTCTAAACTGTCTTTACAACATTCTTTCTCTCTCTCATTCTTGTAGCTAAGTGCAGGCCTCTTTAACTTCCCACTCTGCCAGTTACATTGCATCTTGCTGCTATAGTAGCTCCCGTTCCTCCCTTCTTTAGCTTTTCCTCATTTTAATTCCTTTATGAATGTTTGCCAACTTAATATTCCTATAAAATTTCTTCTACAATGTAATATATCACATGTACTATATTAGTATTAAAAAGTCTCCAACGTTTCAAAAATTTTACCAGATATTAGCCATATCCTAAATATCCTTGATACTCAATGCCCTCTTATAATATGACTGTACCTTATTTATAAACTTATCTCCAAATGGTTACTTTTAGGCTCTCTTACTCTAGTCAAGTGGCCTCACTACTATCTGAACTCAATTCATAATTTCCCATGCTGGGTCTTTGCTTTCATGGTTCTAGGTCTACCAAACCTGCCTTCCCTACTGTTACGTTCAGTGGCACCATGCTCTTCCAAGACCCTGTATTCTAAGATGTTTTCTCTAATCCTTCTACTAAGTTACCACTTCTGAAATTTTTATATTTGTATATATTTTGTGTCACACCAATTTCTATCTTATAGTATAGTTCTCATACACAGCTATATTTGAATCTGTATTTTTATCTGCTTCTATATCTGATGTGTCTTTCTCAGCTCCATTATTCAGTGCATAATCCTTACGTGCATGGTCTGGGTAAGATTTACCTTTATATTCCTACTGCTCATTGCTTGATGCATAAAACCCCTCAAATATCTGTTGAGTGACTTAATAAATATGCTTAAAAGTTTAACGCTTGTGTATCTTAAATGCATTCACAGCAGTTTTCCAGATGATTCTAGTTGCTTGTTCTTTCTTTATAAACACTGTCATTTGCCCATGGTTCTTGGTCATCTAAACCTCCTTTCTAGAAAGCCGTTATCTGGAAAGTCACTTGGAAATTCTACGTTTTAACTGTTCCAAAGGTGGCATCAGCTTAGTTGTATCTCAGTAATTCTACAGAAAAGTTTATTTTTTCATAGAAAATAAGAAACTGATGAGAGCCTTGGAGAGGATTTCACAACTCTGTTTAGTAATCTAGGAGTATAGAATCTTATAAAAATTATGTCATTAATTGCTAGAAGGGAAATTAATTTATTATTCTTAGTTGTGTGTAATAAGAGAAACTGATCATTTTGATATCGTGTAGACAAAAGAAAATTGAAAAAGTTAAGAAAATATCCATACCACTGTGGTCATACAAGATATTTGTACTAGTAGGTACTAATATTAGGACCGAGGAATTTTGGCTTGAGTTAGCTGATTCAAAGCCACTCTACATATATGAATTGAGACTATAAATTTTGTTAATAATTTTTATAAATAGTACCCATTTTGTCTTATTAAAATACATTTGGGTTTCTGTTGCCAAAATGGATGTTTGAAAAATGCTTTAAAAATTAGGCAGAATTTGAAACAATCAGCGTGTTAGTAACTGGGGAAAAGAGTTGTGACCTGTCTCATAAACTAAAGCTTAAAAATTTGGTAAAAGTCAGTAGTAAATTAAAATCAGGTTTTCCTGTCTATCAGAAGTTGCTAAAGTGAATGTTTTCAATATGGTCTCTCTTTTTTTAGAATGTACAATCCTTTTATCTTTATTTTTGTCTTTCCAGCTTTGTTGAGATATAATTGACATAGAGCACTGCATAAGTTTAAGGTATACAGCATAATGATTTGACTTACATACATTGTGTAATGATTACCACAATAAGTTTCGTGAACATCATTTTCTCATATAGATACAAAATAAAAGAGAAAGAAAAAAGTAAAAAAAAAAAAATTAGACAATGTTGTCTTTCATATAGTTGCCAAGCTACTGATTTGGCCAATTTTGTGATTTATTTCACAGTTTAAAAAATATTTTAACTTAAATTTCTCATTTAATTTAATTTTCCAAATAACCTTATGAGATGGGTGAAATTAATTTAGTTTACATGTGAGAAAACCAAATTGTAATAAAGAATGTAGGTTTTGAATATCCAGAGCTAGCTGGGTGCAGAGATATAAGATTTCGGATATTGGTTTCTAAGACAGTGTCTTTCAAAACACTGTTCACATTGGGCTTCCTGGTGGTGCAGCGGTTAAGAATCCGCCTGCCAATGCAGGGGAAATGGGTTCGAGCCCTGGTCCGGGAAGATCCCACATGCCACGGAGCAACAAAGCCCGTGCGTCACAACTACTGAGCCTGTGCTCTAGAGCCGCAAGCCACAACTACTGAAGCCAGCGCACCACAAGGAAGAGTAGCCCCCACTCACCGCAGCTAGAGAAAAGCCCGCATGCAGCAACAGAGACCTAATGCAGCCAAAAATAAATAAATAAATAAACCATTCACTTTATAGCAGTACACCATATATACTCAATAAATATTTGTTAACCAATAAATATTATTTAAAGCTAAGTATAATCTTTTAGAATATGAGTATATCCAGCACAAAATTATATTACTGAGTGAATATTAGTGGATTACATTTATGTAATAATAATTATGCAGATGGTGATTCTTATAGTAAAATGTAGAATTACCTGTTTTACCTCTATATAAATTTTATATGCGATATGACATACCTTTGAATGATTCAGATACAGGCCCTCTTTGGTCCCAGTAAGTTCTCTAGATCTTTCACTTCTAATATCAAGAATATGTGATCTAGATGATGAGTAGCATTTTTATATGTGTATGATTGATAAACTCATGGGTTTTCTAAGACATGATTTTGAATCTGTTTTTGAATATTAGGTAACACTGGATTAATAAGCGATTCCTTATTTACTGCTAATTTTGTGATAATTATTTATTAATTGTCATATCTGAATGCTTCCTTTACTTTTTTGTGTGTGTTTCATTTTATAATAGCAGTGAAAACACTCTGGGCCATGCATTTCAGCATGATGATTACACCTCACAGGTGGCTAAATCCATTTTAACTGCCTTTATCTCTGGTTTCTGTAGCTCACCCACAGTTTTGACCATGATAACTTTTAAATTGAGGGGTTTTATTGAATTTTAATTAAGGACAATGCTAAGATTGCTGCTCTAAATTTAGCAAACCAGAAAGACATTTTAGTTTTAGGAAAATAAGTAAAAAGGTCTCTGGAGGGTAGCACAGAATACAGGTCACAAATTGCACATTTATTTAAAGATATTGGTTAAATTTCTAGTATGTTCCAGGAGCTGAACTCTGAGTGAATAGTCAAGATACAGTTGTTTGTTATGATGATGATTCCTTATTTCTGTTAACACCAAGAAAATTAGTCTTTTTAGTATTTTAGATCCCATATTTACAAAATGGAAACAACTAAGTAAGTAATTTTCAAGCACATGCTGTATTTTATAGTTTTTTCATAACATTTTACAGTTAATGGGCATATGTAACTGCTTCCTCTATGCTTAGAAGTACATATCGTTCATTAAGGCTATGAAAACTCTCTAGCTCTTATAGGTATTAGCATTTTCATATATGAAGCTCCCTTTCCAATAGAATGTAATTTTCCAGATCCTAACATATTGATAGTTGTATTTTCATTATCTGTTGATTGAAATATTACAAAGTAATAGTAAGGTTAGTATAATTTAACAATAATGAATTTGTATTTTATTAAACAATAAATACTGTACATATTTAAAGAAATAGTTAATACGTGTAAGAGATATACTATTTTGTTAATCCACACAGTGTTTTGTTGCCAGTGATCCACTGAAATAATGAGCTTTTCAATGGGGAGTAAAGATGCTGAGAATTGCAGCTATAGAAAATATATTACAGAACTGTCTCTTTTTTTAGTGGTTAAAGCCCTTTTTGTTAGATGCAGCGTGGCCTGGAGGTTACACTGGAATCAGACAAACCTGGATTCTAGTCTTGGCTCAGCATCACTTGCTGCATAATAAAAGATGAATAAGTAATTTAACTTCCCAAGATCAATGTTCTCATCTGTAAATTGGAGAGATTAATGACACCCACTTTAATGGGTTGCTGTGAAGATTAATTTACGTTATATGTAAAACAATTAGTGTATTTCCTGGCACATTCTATGCATGTAGGGGTGTTATTTTTGTTATTATTATCATTATTATTGTTCTTGTGGCATTAACCCCCTAAAACCTCACTGTAAAATAGTGTATTGCAATAGTGAGGGTTGGTATATATGCTAATTTTTCACTGAGATTGTGTGCCTATAGTATGCAGAAAAAATATGAAAAAGTGAACAATTCAGTTAATTAAATATAATTAACCTTCATTAGTGTTTCCCTTATATATCCTATTCAAGGTTGTTTTGGAAACAGCAAAACAATTTGCAACATTCACATAACCCAGGAAATTACAATTCATTCAAATTTTAAAACATGTGCCATGTGATAATTTTAGGAAAGAGTAATAGTGTGTCTAAAATTACTCTAGCAGTGAAAGACTGGAGTCTCTTCTGAGAATGTAGGAGGGTACTTATTCAAGAATCTAAACAACCTATAGGATCATTTTCCCTTAGTAGACTGACTTATTTCTCAAGTGGCTATTGTTTAAACAGTTTCAAGGTTTGTATTTTTAAGATACATTAAGTTGATCTAAAATTGTATCTGTGCCTCCTCCTTACATACCTAGCTTGCTCATGGAGCTGGAGGTGCCACCAAATAGGTTTCAAATGGAAACGATCAGTTCCACAAACAAGTGTGGAAGTAGGCTAGTTCATTCTGGACCAGGCTCCCTCATTTTAGTGTTGATAAAACTCAGTGTACAGAGTGTTCTTGGGATAGCTTTAGTCGTGTGCTTGACGGAGGGCTGGTATATCTGGTGTGCTTTGGCAATGCATACAACAGTAGTAAATCAGGGCTCATATCTCATCTGTTATGGCTATGCTCGCATGCATCCATCAGAAAGACACAGTAGAGCACAGAGTCTAGCATTTAGGAGAAGCATTGATTTGATGAATTAGGAGGAGTGACTGTAGACATCAAAGTGAGTTACACATGGAGAAGTTGGAATCCTCATACACTGCTGGTAAGAATGTAAATGGGCAGCCAATATGGAAAAACAATTTGGTAATTTCTCAAAAGGTTAAACATAGAGTTACCATATTACCAGCCATTGGTTATATACCACCCCTAGGTATATACCAAAAGAAATGAAAACATATGTCCACATAAAAAATTATAGTCAGATGTTCATAGCAGCATTATTCATGATAGTCAAAAAGTGGAAATAACCCAAATGTCCATCAACTGGTGAATGGAAAAATAAAGTGTGATATATCCATAGAGTGGAATATTATTCAGCAATAAAAAGAAACGAAGTACAATACATGCCACCCCATGGATAAACCTTAAAAACAGTATTCCAAGTGAGAGAAGCCTGTCACAAAATACCTCATATTGTTGGGTTCTGTTTATATGAAATGTCCAGGATAGGAAAATCCATAGAGACAGAAAGTAGATTCGAGGTTGCCTAGCAGGGAGGTGAGGTAGGAGGAAATGAAGAATGAGTTCTGATGGGTACAAGGCTTCTTTCGGGGGCGATGAAAATGTCCTAAAATTAATTGTAGTGCTGGTTGCACAACTCTGTGAATACACTAAAAAGAACATTAAATTGTACACTTTAGATAGGTAAATTGTATATGTGAATTATATCTTAATAAAGTTGTTACGTAAAAAAAGAGTGAGAGGCACATCATGTCCATGTATCCCATAAATATTCGTGGTTAGTTTCATAAACCAGATTATTATGAGAATTTTCAGCTTTCAAGTTTCAAGTAGTTGAAACAGGCATTTTCAAGAACAATATTCATTGAAATGCATCAAAGCATAAGTGCAGTCCCTGAAGAAACACTTTAACTCATGAGTTTAAATAATAACCAAATTTAATTCATTCCAGGTACATTCTCATTAAAGAAACTGCCGGCCAAAATGTTGAAAAAACATTTAGCTACTAAGCGAACAAATTAAACTCCTTTATGATTTAATTGCACCAGTGAGTATTTCTTTCTGGAATGTGTTTCTGCTTTGATACATTTCAATACACATCATGAATTATGTTGAATGATGGCATTTCAGAATGTGTGTGAGTATGTATATGCATATGTATTTTCAAAGTGCATTTAAAATGTTATTTAAAATATGTATGCATGTGTACATGTGAACATTCCAATTTCTATGTTTATGTATACAATACAGAAATACATATTCCCATAAGTCCCATGCAATGTAGTAATATTGTGAGATGTATATTTGCCAACTAGTTGCAAGCATTAACAGAAATATTCTCCCTCTGTCTTCTCTCCTTTCCACTCCATGTATATATATATATATATATATACACACACACACACACACACACACACACAAATGTGAATGTGCAAATATTTGGTACTGTTTATTTATCATGTGTTAGATCTACAGTATTTATAGGTGGCTATTATGATCATCATGCATATTTTGAACCACTGGAGCTGTTTTGAGGAATTTTTAGTGCTTTGAAAATACACAGCGTTTCAATTTTTGATGCACACAGATTCATGGCAGTGATTATTGAAAAGGAATGACTATAAAAATTAAAAGAAAACAGAATTCAGCCCAAAGCTTTTCATAGTCTTTCAAATCTCAGCGCAATACTTTTCGGTTAATTGTTTCTTTCTCATTTTATTCTCTTACAATGTAAATGTAAAAATTAAAATTTATTCCTCCTACCCTATTGATAATCTAATGAGAAATGAGAATGCTCCCTTCTGAAAGAGAAATTATTTTAAAAATCTCTGAAATTTAAAAAATTTATTTTCTTTGTGGATTCACACATGCAAAAATCATACCTCTACTTTTTTTGTACCTAGTTTTTGCTCTAGTAAGCTCTGGTTGTATGTTTGTTAAAAATAGTCTGAAGACTCATATCACCATCAGTTTTTTTCTATAGTTGAAAATCACCATTTATATCCTTTTATTCTCTTGCTCCTCCTAGAACATTCCCCTTCCTCTGCCACTCACATCACTCAGAGAAAATTATTATAATTATTTACTTTTCCACAAAACATGTATAAGCATCACTTTCCTATACCTCTAGGTAGGATACATGACTATAGGAGGGAAATGGCAAATTACACTGCTGAAATGTAGCAGACAGGTAGGATTTTTAATAGTATTTAACCAGAAATGAGGAGGCAGCCCTATGTCTGCCAAATGGGAGTTTTGTTTTCAGTTTAGGAACTCATTGTCACATATAGCACCAAGGGACAAAACATATACTAGAAGGGAAAAGAGTCTGCCTTCTCCAGGGGGCGTGCAGAATATTGGCCTGAGCAAATAGATGTAATACACAGACTCAGAGCTGATGAGCCATGGCTGTACAAAAGGAAGGATGCTGTCCTTAGGGCCAAATCATTTACAGAATGTCTTGGAGGAAACCCGACCTCCTTAAATATACCATGGCAGACGTGGTATTTAGTGAAATATGAGCATCACAAAGAATAAGAATTTTCTTACAAATAACAAGAAAGGATACACAAGACCAGTGCATATTAGTGAGGGTCAAGGAGAGCGGGAGGCTCAGAAGTAATTGAACAGGTGGAAGCAGAGATGTCCAGCCTGGAACAGGAATAAGTCTTTTAGCATTCATCCCAAAGCATTTAGACTATCACTTAGATTGCTGCAGAGAATTATGATTTGGACAATTGTATGTATTTTTCTACTTTCATAAATTTGTTCCAATCATTTTCATCTATTACTTTGTGTCTTCATAAAGTGGATTGATATCTGGCCTTAAGTGAGCCAGATTTAATTATTCCTCATTGAGCGTCTGGTCCTCAGAGTGAACAAAACAAAAAACATGATACTGTCAAACATTGTTTCTGCAGCACCATTTACACAGAATGTCTTCCCTCCACTTTCTCTACTTGGTGAACTCCTACTCATTTTTGAAGACTCAAGTGAAATACCACTTCCTCTCTGAAGTCTTCCTTGATGGTCCAGCTGAATTATAATACCTTCCATCAGGAACCCATAATTCTGATTATATATATATTCTCTTACAGCAGTTAACACTGTTTCATAGATATTTATTTGGACATGAGATTCTTTAGAGAAGGGGATCTTATATTAATTTGACACCTGTAGTCATTAGCACTGTGCCTGAACGTGCCACGTAAAGGTGGAACCAATAAATGATATCTGTTGATTGTCTAGTTTGAGCTTAACATAAAATTCCCCTTCAGAATTTCACTAGATTTACCTAATGTTAAATTTATTTAGTCCTAGCTAATATTCGTTTCTCCATCCTTTCTGAGCTTCATTTAGAATAGAGGAGGAGATGAGGACCTCAAAGCCTAGTAATTCATCCAACAACTTTTGATATCTTAGAGTAAACGAACAATGTCAGAACTCTCCTACAGGTTGGACGTGGGTTGGAGAGACTTACTCCTCTGTCCCTTGTGATCCTTCCTGTTTCCTTGTCTGTTCACAGGGGGAGTTCCATCATACCTTCAAATCAAGGGTTTTGGAGGCATATTTAGCTCATCCTTACCCTTTTGTAGTACACTCTTCATGAGATTGCTTGTCAAGTAGCCCCCACCCTGGCACCTTTTCCAGAAATTTTCCTCCACTGACCCACCCTCTTCCACATGGCTGCAGCTTAGTCTAGGGATAAGCACTTGGACTAAGAAATCTCTTTCTAGAAATTTGGATTTGGAACCTCAAGTGGTTGGACCAGGTTCTCTACTGTCATAAAAATAAGCCATATGGCCTAAGAAGCCGAGGAAAGCAGAAAAATAGGGAAGAATTGAACACATGTGCAGAGGAGAGAGATGAGAGAGCAAGATAGAGAAACTTCATACTTGTGAGTCCTTGACTGCATTTTTTCCTTGAGGCTGAGCCACATTTCTAGCCTTTCGTTTCACAAGACAGTCTAGTACCTTTATAATAAATTTTCTTTTTGTATAGGTAGCTAAATTTGGGTTTCTGACAGTTGACTACAAGCATCCTAACTAATTTGCCTTTGCATAACATAATCAGAGGTAAAAAAAAATAAAAAATAAAAAAAGAAGGAGCCAGTGAGGTAGTGTGGGCTACAGTAAGGAAAGTAGAGTATGAGATGGGTGAAGCAGAAGGTCAAAATCACATGAGGCACTAGTTAAGCAAAAGCTGACACACATGTGCTAGACAAGAGTAGACCTTGAATTAAAGCAGAGACACAACTGTTTCACACGGCACTGTGGTATAAGTAGGGCTGGAAGTGTCTTTTTATTTCCTGTTACAAGTAAACAGCTGTGATCATTTGTCAGCTAACTCTTGATCACTTTAATCATTTATTTGGTCAATACATTTTAATTGAGTATTGGTTGTATATCAGGCTCTGTTTTACACTGCTGTAGAAACATAGTCCTCACTCCTATGGGGCTCACAGTCTAGAAGGGTAACAATGAATAAGTACTTCAGCAAATAAATCTATGATCACATATTATGATGACTGCTACAAGCACTCTTGAATCCCCTATTGAATTCCTCTATATCATAACGCCATCCACCATTTCCTTTTGAAGTCAAGTATTTCAGGCCAGAGATTAAATGTTATATTTATAAACAGTCAGATACCAGTTCATAAAATTCAAAGAACAACTTCTAAAGTAAGGCACATTATTTTCCCTAATTAATAAATCAAGTAACTCTTCATGTATTCTCTTGCTTTTGAGTGATTTTGGTTGGAGAGGAGAAGTGATGACATGTGAGCATATGGGATTGACCTGGCTTGGCTAGTAGGGAGAGGGCAGGGACTTGACTGTCTGTATCCTAGAAGTTCAGGCATCTCAGCAATGTCCGAAGAGGGAAGGGTATTGTGCCTCTTAAGAAACCCATACTAGAAAGTGATGGAATCCATTAATATGAAGTCTTAGTACTGAATATTCTTAACAGGGATTCATGGGACTGAAACGTGATTGTTCCTCTGAGTTTAGGGATTTCATAAGGCAGGCAAGGACAGGGTATGCCCAATTCTACCAGTGCCTCAAGACTCACCCTCATTTTTGTCAGTAACCCAGCCCTGCAAGTACCCTCCTACATCTACCTGGATGGACTCTGTTCTGTAAGATGTTTTCCCCAGACAAACTAAATACACAAAATGCCAGCGCACAACAATGCAATTTATCTGTGAAAAATTTCACATCTGCTCAATAAATAAACTTTGAGTTTTAAAATCAAGGCAACTGGTGTACTCAAATAATTAAATAATTAATATGAGCCTGGGTAAGGAGCAGAGTAAGAGCGAGATGTGGGAATAGATGTTCCCCAGTCCCCAAAGGCAGATCAAACAGGATGCTGAGCAAGAGATCAGAGAAGCAGCTAGAAGTCCTTACCTGTTGGTGAGGATGAACTGCAATAGTTTTTTGTTGAGTCAGTCTACATGTAACCTGGATTTTTCCAGAAATCTTTAGTTTGATATCAATTATTGGCCCTGTGTCATTTTGGCTTGCCTACTAATTACTACCTCAGGATTACTTTTCCTATCCTTTATGATTATTTCTAAAGTGGGAATTGAAAGTCATGACACAAAAGCTTGCCTTTATCACATGTGCAGTCTCATCATGTGTTCAGCCTGAGCAGAGACTAATTTCTCACAATTACCTAGTCATTCAACCAGTCAATAAATGTGTATTGATTGCCCAGAGTAGGGGTAGGCAAACTATTGCTTACTGGCCAAATTTGGCCCCCTCACTGTATTTGTACGGCCCATAAGCCAAAAATAGTTTTTACATTTTAAAATGGTTGAAAAAAAATCAAAACAAGAATACTGTTTTGTATCACATAAAAATTACCTGAAACTCAAATGTTAGTGTGTACGAATAAAGCTTTATTGGAACACAGCCACACCTATTTACTTATGTAGTGTCCATCCCTGTTTTTTCATTACAGCAGCAGAGTCGAATAGTTGCCACAGACATTGTATAGTATTAAAGGCCTGAAATATTTATTATCTGGTCCTTTATAGAAAAAAATTGTCGACCATGGCCTGGATTATGCCCATAACAATATGCCTCCAAAAGAGATTACCAACAAGGACCTACTGTGTAGCACAGGGAACTATTCTCAATATTTTGTAGTGACCTATGAGGGAAAAGAATCTGAGAAAGAACATATATATATATATAAACTGAATCACTTGGCTGTATACTTGAAACTAACCTGACATTGTAAATCAACTCTACTTTGGTAAAAAATAATAAAAAACAAAACAACAATATGTCTCTGTCAGGGGATAGAAAGACAAACATCAGGAGCCCTGCACCTCAGGGGTTCACAGGCTAGTGTTCTGATACGAGTGAATCCAGAGTGCTGGGAGAAACCATGCAGGGACCTGTAACCCAAACTAGAAGAATCATGGGAAACTCTCAGCATCAAAAATGCCATCTCTCAATGATGCACAGTGCTTTGATATCCATTTGGAAATAAATTTGTTGGTCCCAGAAAAAAAAATCTTTTTAACTTCCCTGCCAGTATCTTTGGTATATTTTGGTAGTTTCAATGCAGTCATGGATTGGTGAGTTAATAGGTGGCAATTAGACATGGATTGAACATCTTATGTACTTTTTTCCCATTGGGCTGCTATTTAAAACTTTTAATATTGATATTCATAGAAAACGGTAGCAAGGGAAAGCTTGTTCTGATGCAATTCAGTCAGTTTTGGTGGTTCATTTTGAATCAAAATTGAATCAAACAAATAATGATAATAATGAGCAGATGTCAATAGTTTTGGTCACATCAGTCCTAGTAGCATTGATCCTTAACTTGGGCAGCCAACAGAAAAAGGCTTTCAAAACACTCATGGTCATGTTTATGTTTGAATCTCCTAGTATGGAACAGGTTAGGAAATTCACCTTTAGAGTCTCACAGACATGGATTCCACTTTTTACTTGTTCATTACTTGCTGTGTGACTATAGTAAATTACTCCCTAACAAATCATTCCTTCATCTCTAAAGAGGATAGAGTGATTATCTCTGTTTTGTAGGACTGTTGGGTTGCAAGCATGTAAGGTGGTTAGCACAGTCCCTGACATATAGTAACACTCTGTATATGTTAATCATTGTTATCAATAAATATTGCCAACATAAAACAAAAGTCAGAGATATAAATAGAATATAAAGAATACTTGTCTATCCTAATCTCTAGTTTCCCAACAAGGGCTTCCTGGAAGATGTCCACTAATCTGCAGTTTGCCTAAAAATCTCGCTGGACATAGGAACCATCTAGACATTTTTTCAAAAATATGATTCTTTATGTTTATTCTGATCTTTTGAATAAGAACTCTTGGCGATAGCTCTGTGAATTTGCATTAAAACAACAATAAACAAGCACAGACCTCCTCAGGTATAGAAACCACTCAACTCCTTAGAGATGCTAAGGTTGTGAAATTTCTCAATAAATACATAGAACTGTTGTCCTTCAGAGTAAAATGTAATTTTGAAAAATATGGGAAATGTGTAATCTGAACAGAATAAGTCAAAGTATTCATGGTAAACCAACATCTCAAAAAATAGAAAAGTTTTGTGGTTCATATATGTAATTTACATAAGGCAAGCCTTCCAGTGTATATTTCATATTGTCTTTCTTCTGATTAAAACCAGAATTAGCCTTTTAATATATTACAGTATGGTTTCTTTTCAGTTAAAATTATCATTTCTTTTTACTTTTCTCACAAGTGTTATGTTTTTCCCTCATCAAAGCATCCGCTCTTATTCTTTAGACAAAAGCCCCAACGTTTCATAGACATGAGCTAAGAACAGTCTTATTGAGAAGAGAGAAACATTTAGAATAATAAGAGTTGTTACACGCACAGTAACAAATGAAATACATCTTTTGTAAATAACTCCCACCAGAAATCTTATATTTCCAGACATCTATGCATATACCTTCATATAACAACTTTTGTGTTCGTAAAACATTCATTGAAGGCAGTTCTGCAGTTTTATAGAAAAACAATGTGCCAGGGATGCAAGAATCTTGCCAGTTCTGTGAAAAATGACACCAATTAAAGCTTAAATTGCTTGTTTTCTCATAAGGTACATATTTTCATAACTTTGAAATCAAATAATTGCTGCTTTTATATTAAATACAATAAAACAAAAAGGATGCTAGTTTAGAGGAACTGCTACAAGCATTTTAATATAATTTTCCCACCATTTAAAGTCACAAAATATGGAAAACAAGTCAAGTATGCAAAGTTCCAAGGAGATAGAGGAACTCCTTCAGATTATTACATCATTTGTCTTTTGTGTCAGGAAATGTGTATATGATTTCATTGTTTGATTAAATGCCAAAAAAAGGCACATTGCTCTTATCTAACTGATTACAGATTTTATTCATATGAAAAAGTATTTGTTAATGCTTTACCATTAGGAGAGTTTTTTCTTTTTTTTTTTTCAGTTCTAAACATGCATTTCCAAAAAAAATAATCTTCTAACTTCCCAGGCTTTATTTCTTTATTTTACATTAACAATACATGGTACTCAAATTTCCCAAAGTAAAACCCAGTCCCTAATGATTTCATATCTGCAAACTGAGCAAACAATTCCTTTCTGACTGGGTAGAGTGAGTGAGTGTGTCTATGTGTGTATGTGTGCAAGTTCTGAAATATGTCATATCAATTTTCAAAGATGTTAAGGAATATAGTTATCACATGTTGAGATATCTAAAATAAAAGATGCTTGATATGTGTCTCTGCGACGTTACAAATCAGAGAGGAAAATACAGTCTAAACTCTGATTCAAGTATTGTAAGAGAATGTTTTAGTTAAATACCTTTATATGATAATTCTTATATATAAAGCTGCTACATACATATATAATTAGAATTTATCTGCTTATTCTATTTTTTAGGCACACATAAAATACTGATTAATAAATTTGTGATATTTATAAAAAATGTAAAACTGCTGTCACATTGATGCTTATATATGTATATGGGGGTGCCTGAGTGACAGCTATAGTTTCAGAGAGAGATACCATGTGCTTTTCATGGTATAAACTAGCTGTCTGCATTAATAATAAGCTTGTGCTGAAGCCAATTTGAGGCTACATCGAGGGATTTCAAGGTCATTTGCCAATGGCCTGGCCTCCATTAACTTCTTCAGTGAAAGTCCCAGTGATCCTTATTTTGGCCTCGAGTGTGGGTTATCAAAATCATCCCTCTTAATATTTCCACATAAATAGCTTGTTTCCTTAAATAGTCATTATATTCAGTGGAGACAGTTTCTGAAATCTTCTCAGTTCAATAGAAAAATGCATTTGGAAAAGTCTGTTATTTTAAAATATATCTATATTTGGAAAAAAAAAAGACTTTAAGAATGCTTTGAGTATTTAATTAGAAGACATTAAAGACAGCTAAATGTTCCCCTGTCATGGGGAACAGGAAGTGATATAAAACAGGGAGATTTCCAAAATATTGTTTGCTAAAAGATGAGTAAGAAAGGGGAGTAAGTAATTATGCTGTGTTCACATACATATGCTAACTTTTATTTTTTCCCCCAAATCTTGCAAATGCTTAACATGTTAAATAAAAAAATTTGATATTACCCTCTTGAGTTTCTTCCTTTGGAAAAGTCCCTCTTCCACTCCAAGAAGTTGTTATTTACATTAAAATGTGTAAACTATGAAGCACTTTAACAAAGAGGGCTTGGAAGTGATTGGTGAGAAAGGCTAAAGAGAAATAGATCTTATTTATTGTGTTATTTAAACCTGAGTTACATTATACCATCTTACATTTAAGAGGCAGCCTGCTCATGCAAGCAAGGGTGTCTCCTGCAACGAGACAAAGATTAATGCCATGTGTACTGATGATGCTCCACCACAATTCAGAATTCTGTGGCGCCATGACGCCCCTGTTTTATATGGTGGTTTGCCAGGAGAAAATTACTTAAACCAATTGTGAATGCATTCCTTTTTTACTTTTTATACAACCACATTTATGTAAGTAAATAGTATAATGAATATTTTTGAAATGATCCATCATTTTGAATTCACCTAGTTTGTATAAAATGCAACGTACAGTTTTTCTCTTGCGAGAAAGACTTTCACATGGGAATGTTCAATTTTTTTTTTTCCCCCATGAAAAAGATTTCTCATAGACAACCAACCACAACTGGAATAGATTCTTTTAAACATATTGTAATGTGAGAATTTTCTTCAGCTGGAGGGTGTTTTCTTCTTTAAATTGAAAGCCGTTGTTCCTCAGAACTACTATGACACTGTAATGCATGATGTGCTAGTCACTCTTTATATGCAGAAATTGATATGCTTAAAATACGTATTAAATGTTGAAATGTTATGTGATACGTGAAACTCTTTCAGTGTCTCAAGTTTGTGAACTTGATAACTGGGGTTACCTGTTGCAGATACATATGGGGATTGCAAAGAACTTAGGGGACTCCACGTTGAGAATCATATCTCTTTCTTCTAGATTCAGCCTAACTCTTTGGTTAAAGATGGCGAATTTAACCACCAATAATTTGGGGCCAGTAATATGTACCATAAAACCATCACTTCTCAAATCTAACAATTAGTCCAATTTATTCATGAACAGCACAAAAAGACAGTGAATGTTGAAACTAAAACTTATTTCATTTCTCCCTAGAGAACAGTTTCTTCCAAAACAGAACTGAGATCATTTATAGGAGGCTTTTGGTAAAATGGTTTTCTGGATTTGTTAACTATATTTTTACAAAGGTTACTTTAGTTTTATCATCCAATGGAAATGTGCATTTGTGTGCAAACATATTCATACATTTTAAAGTAAGCATTTGCTTATTGTTCTTTTAGTAAAAGTGTTAAAATAACATGTCAACATTTTGAAGGATAATTTAACTTCTGATGTTTTATATTTCTGACTTAACAACACTGTTTCACTTTTCCCTATTTCTCTTGAATGAGTCTGCTTATTATAGTTATTACTCAGTTTTTAAAATTCTATAGAATGAATAATAGTATCTAATTTATAGGAATGTTTAAGAATGAAATAAGACCTTTCGTATAAAGGACTTAGCAAAGTGCTTAACACATAGTAAGTCCTCCATGAAGTTTATTCTTTTCCCTCATTTGCTTCCCTTCATCACTCATTCTCGTTCTAGATATGGGAATAATGGCTTGGATGACTTCATATTGCTATTTTGAGCCAAACAGATCATGAGATTCCTCTCATGGGATATGGCCTAACTACCTGATATCTCAGGTCCTTTGAGCTCAATATTTTGTCCTAGAGAGACACTAACAATTAATTCATTAACTCATTGAATAAATATTTAAAGGGGGCCACTCTTCAAGGAGCTGGGGACTCAGTGATGTACATATAGACATAGTTCAGGATCTTTGCCTTTCTGTTTCTCAATTTTTAATCAACCTCCCCTTCATGTTCATTAAACTTCTTTTGATTTCCTTTAGCATTTTTTCTTGCTTTCATCTTATGAAGATGAAATTGTATTGGAGAATGTAGGTTCATGTGAGGGTCCAACACTAGAAAAGGAGTTTGAGCATCCAGTATGTTTTATTTTCAGTGCTAAGCACTCTTAACCCGTAAGTATATATCTCAGACTTTTGTCTCCTAAGAATTTATAATACAGTTGGGGATATAAGTCAAAGGAGAAAGAAATTCTAAATGCCATGCCATAATAGCAGTTGACAAGGTTGCGTAGGTGTGTTATTTACTATAAAATTTCAGTCATATTTTACTTCCCCCAGAAATGGTAAGGTTTATACCTCATAGAAATCCAAGTTGATCCTCATTGGAATTACATTTGAATAGGGATAAAAACTGTGCCCTCAGTAAAGGGTCAAGCATATGTGAACAATCAATAAATACAAATCAAGAGAAAAAACAATGTTTAGCTTGTACTGTCTTCCACGAGCTCAACACAGGGGGTTTGGATATACAAATCCTTTGTTTTCACTAAGCTTTAAAACTTGGTGATTCCTTACATGTTAATCCTAATGTTTCTCATTCACTAGGTATTAATTTATATTACTGTGACTGGGCTAGAGTCTTTATTGCATGGTGAATTTCTTATACACCTTGGTACCTCTCATCTTCTAGCAAAATGTTTTGTACATAGTAGTAAATAAAATTGAACCAGGGAACTGAGGGAAACAGCTTAAGTATCGTGCATTTCAGAGTAAAACAGAGGATAGGCTGAGGCTAGATCTCAAGACTGCTGAATTCCAGACTCTTGCCGTAGTCATTAATTGTGCATGTATTATTTATCTTCATCAATCTAGCCTCGCAAAATGAGGTTTTTATTGACCAAGTAATAATATTTGTGACCATGCAAGATTATCTCAGAACTTCCAGAGGAGTCATACTGATAGGATGGTCTCAGCCATTCCCAACCAGACCTCCGAAATGCAACACAGTTTATTGGGTGTGAGAGACTGGAGTGAGCTCATAATCAATGTTCACTCTCTCTGTCCTTCGCGAACAGTAAACATCCCATAGCAGTCAAAAGTGGCGTGGATCCTCAGAACATGAATCAAATCTCTCTTAGCTCTAGTGCTGTGCTTTGTTCTCAGTGTTTGTCTTTATCTTTAAGCTGTCTGGCTGTTTGGCTACATTTGTGCAAAGAAAAGGTATGCACAGTTGATTGAGGACAAGGGTTTCTTTATAAATGAAATCTGCATATATAGCATGTTTGCTTTCAAAGTCTTTGAAACATTAACATTTTATTCATTGTAATATACAATTTAGCAGTTTGGAATATATGACTGTTTGGAGAATGCCTTTAGAAGTTTCATGATTGTGCCATGTATTTTGTAAACATGAATTTCCCAAGATTTGCATGAAGGTCACGGATTTGATCTATGACCTTGATGTCATGATAATTTTGGCAACTTTTCCATGCCCATCCCTTGAATCTCTCCCTCTGCTCATGTATAACCGCTTCAGTGTTGGCTCATCAAATGTGCACAGCCCTGCCTCTTTCCTGTGAGAGTAAACATTTTGTCAAATAAAAACAGTTTCATGACTAGGGTTTCCTTGGCCAGAGTTAAAATAAAAGCTTTCCCCTTATGTAATTAAGGCAGAGACAATTGTAGACATGTTCTAAATCCTTAAAATGTTCAAACCTTCTACAGTCCCCATGTGCCCCATTGGAGCCAAAGTCATCTTAATTATGTATTCTAGGTGGAAGGCAAAAGACCAAATCCCTCCTCATGTGGACTTCAAAGTCTTTCAAATCTCATCCACATCTCCTTGGTTTTTCTTTCATTTAATATTGTGTTCCATCATTATCCTTAAACTTTCTATTGATGTACCACTTTTTATTTAAAGAAATAGAAATTGGCCAAATGAATCAATGATTGATACTATTTCTCCCCAATGCCCAAGTTCCTCCCTGGGAGCAAAACACTCCATGTTAGTAATAATTTATTGCCTCGTTGCCTTAGTCAAAGATATTTCTAGGGAGATTGAAAAACCTAAGTTTAGGGCAATCTGATTGTATGCCCAGTGGCCCTGCCCCTCCACAATTCTTATATATGTAATACAATTAAAATAGCACCCAAAGTAGCCTGTAGAAATTAGCTATTAAAAATGACTTGTGAATAATCTTAAATGTATGTGTGCATGGTGGAGAGAGGGTGTGTATTTGTGTTCGTGAAGAGAAGGGAGTAGGGAGTCACTGATAAATGGGTGTACAGAATTAGTGAGAGCCTACTATGTCTGAGACAGAGTTGTGGCACTAGAGATGTGGTAATACAGCCATGATCCCTGATCTCTTGGAGCCTGTAGAAGTGGGTGATAGAAACTGTATAAAGATAGATTCAGATTTTGATAAATATTAGAATAAAATGAAGCAGAGCAATTACAAGGAAAGAGAAGGACCTCTTTTATACAGAAAGGGACTCTCTGAAAAGGAAGCTGAAATTATGAGATGGAGCCAATCATGTAAAGAAAAATGGAAAGAGGCCTTCAGATGAGAAAACACTAAGCACAAAGACCTTGAGATGGGAACATATTAGAACGTAGTAATTTGGGGTGGGGTATGCAGAAGCATTGGTGTGTGTGTGTGTGTGTGTGTGTGTGTATGTGATGCCTCAGTTACACTTTGACTCTCACTGGCTCTTGGACCTGTCAGAGTCCTGGCCAAAAAAGAAAAAGATGTTTCACTCAAACTGATTAATTCAGGATTTTTTACAAAGCTGTGGGCAGTGTTTAGGGAAATGAGCGAGGATTGGGCAGTGCCCAGTCACTAGAAAGAAAAGGGAGCCTTTACAACTTACTCCTAAAGAGACATGTAGAAAGAGAGGTTACCAGAGCTCAGAGAGGGTATTTATTTATTTAACCTCTTTATTGGAGTATAATTGCTTTACAATGGTGTGTTAGTTTCTGCTGTATAACAAAGTGTATCAGCTATATGTATACATATATACCCATATCCCCTCCCTCTTGTGTCTCCATCCCACCCTCCCTATCCCACCCCTCTAGGTGGTCACAAAGCACCGAGCTGAGCTCCCTGTGCTATGCGGCTGCTTCCCACTAGCTAGCTATTTTACATTTGGTAGTGTATATATGTCCATGGCACTCTCTTACCTCGTCCCAGCTTACCCTTCCCCCTCCCCATGTCCTCAAGTCCATTCTCTACGTCTGCATCTTTATTCCTGTCCTGCCCCTAAGTTCTTCAGAACAATTTTTTTTTTTTCTTGGCTGCTGACTGGAACTGTGATCTGCAATAGAGTAACAAAATCAATACTCAGGGATCTGAAGGGAAGGGAAGGCAAAGAGGGCAGCTGGGGCAATAAATACCTTAGCCCCAGTCTCCTCTAGTCCTTGGATACTCTGCTGGTAAACCTATACAGAAGCTGCAGAGCAAATGTAATTTGTTGATGCCACCCATTCTGGTCACTTCCCAAAGTACAGAGCAGGATTGAAAAGGATGGAGGATAAGTATGGAAAGACTAAGAAGAAACAGTACAGATCTATTTCCACTTTCCTCTGCAGTGCTAGGCGCTGAGTCAGTTGGGGGTCTTCCAGAATGCAGAGCCTAAGGGGACGTCACAGGAACTCATCATGCATTTGGATGACTCTGATACTGGTAGACCACATGGTAACCTAGTGGTCAAGAAGTTGTTCATGTTTCCTCCTAAATAACTGTGTTGCTGGGTGACTTAAGTGAAGAATTATGCCCCATGAGCAGAATAGGTAGCCTCTTTTAGGGTCACTGTCTACCAGTAACTAAATATCTCTCTAATTTGTTTCTAATTTTAGGAGCGAAGCCTTTTAGAAGCCCAAAACCATAGGGTAGTAAAGTATTATATGTAACTTTTTTCTTACTCATTTCTTATTTAAAATATACTTGAAGTTTTAGAAAAACAAACTGGCATTATTTTCTTCTGAGGTTCCATTTTGAATTTAGCCTCACAGGTAACTACATCATTTAATAATGCAGCAGTGAAACATACAAAGGAAGATACTAATACAGAGATACCAGGGCACTATGATTCTTATACAAAGTGTATCAATCTGCTTAGGCTGCCATAACAAAATATCACATACTGGTGGTTTAAATAAAAGAAATTTATGTTGTTACATCTCTGGAGGATGGAAGGACAACTTCTCCTTGCTGTGTCCTCACATAGCTTTTCCTCTGTGGGAAAAGAGAAATTTCTGGTGTTTATTTATCTTCTTATGACACCAGTTCTTTCAGATTAGGACCTTATCCTTAGGACTTCATTTAAACTTAATTATCTCTGTAAAGGTCCTATCTCCAAATATAGTCACATTGGGGGTTAAAGCTTCAACATATGAATTTAGGGGCAGTACAAAATTCAGTTCATAATAATGAGGAATGCTGTATTAGATTGCTAGGGTTACCATAACAAAGTACCACAGACTGGGTGGCTTAAACTAAAAAAACATTTTCTCACAGTTCTAGAGGCTACAGGTCCAAGATCAAGGTGTCAGCAAGGTTGTTTATTCTGAGGCCTGTCTCCTTGGCTTGCAAATGGCTGTCTTCTTCTGTTGTCTTTCACATGGTGCCTCTGTGTGTTGTTGTCTGTATCTTAATCCCCTGTTCTTACAAGGAGACCAGTCATATTGGATTAGGGTTCACACTAACAACCCATTTTAACCTAATTATCTCATCAAAGGTCTTCTTTTCAAATAGTCACATTCTGAGGTGCTTCTGGTGGCTAAGGCTCCACATAAGAATTTTAGGGGGGGATGCAATTCATCTCACAACAAATGCTGTAGGACATCTGTTGAAAGAAGATTTCAAATTGTCTGGCATCTGGGAGGAAAAGTGTTTTGGGCCATCCCACCACCATATTTGCCAAAAATCATATTTGCTGTAAGCAGAGAAAGGAGGTAAGGTATGGGAAAAGTAGAATCCTTTTTGTACCAACGTTCCCCCTATACTGTTGCCCCAAAGCAATGGTTCCTAATTCATGACTTGATCATTGAACAGCAGCTGTCCCTCCCCTACATCTCCTCATCTTCCACACTCTAAATCTTGCAACTTATTTGAATTTTTGGTTTGCTGCAAATAGTGGAGCATGGAAAATAGTCACACTATGATACCTTCTTATAGCTGGCGGTACTCATTCAGCCTATTGAATTCAGCCTCAGTAAGTTGCCACTGAACCCTGGTGATCTTAGTGCAATGGGAGAAGTAAAGAACAAACAAACAAACAAACAAACAAAAATACTCACTACAAAAAGACTGGAATCAGTTTGTACCAGCAAGAAATATGAATGCCTTTCAAGAATAGGTTCCCAATAGTGCCATAAAGTGATTATATATGTAACAGCTCAAGGTCCTGCTTCTGGGGTATGTCAAATGGTTTTATACCTGGCTCAATATGACTTCTGTGTTTTGGTGTCAGTAGGCACTCATTTTCAGTTTTTATTGCAAGTAGGATGCAAATCATCCTGTCAAAATATTTAATGTTCCTCTTTTATATACTGGTCAGAGAACAGTGCTCCCCAGGAAAGAACATAGTGATAGTTGGGTATGCTAGGAAAATGACTAATGACTGACTTTCTTGAGTGGGGGGAGTTGGCTTTTAGTTTTTACCAATTTCCATGGTGTAAATATCTGTGCCATGGCCAACTTCAAGCTACCACCATGATGTCACTCGTTTCAGGGCTGGGAAGAGATGGACATTATCAGCTCTGGCAAGTGGTGAAAGCTGACTCCAGCATACCCCTGGCAGTAGGTGGAACCAAGAGGCAGAGCCCTCAGGTTAGAGCTATACCTAATCATTCTAGGTGGAAATAGGCATGAACAATCTATAAAGCACAGTCAGGGAAGTTTAGTCCCATATAGAATTTTGCTGACGATTACTCAAATAATGCAATTGATTAAAAGCCATCCTTTGGGCCAATAAATAAACACTGGAGAAGAATTTTCAAAAATTAATTATGTGGACCTTAGAGAAAAGAGCAAACTCTGTGGTATGTAAACTGAGCAACATAATGAAAAGATTTAGACTAGTTTGGTGAAAAAATTTTTTTTGATCACAGAAGATTTTCTTTTTTGGGAGGGGTGGTGGGTAGGGGAAGGGAAGTGCTTGCTTTTTATTTTTTATTTATTTTGTTCTTGAGAACAGACAATGGGATCAGAAGACAATATCTGTCATTTAAGCATGGAAGTATATAGAGTAAACTATATACATTTTTCATCTCAGATGGTGGGACTAATCATTCTCAGCAAGTCATTTTCTTTTTCAGAAATAAAGAGCCCACCTGGATACTGTTACGTAGGGCTTCCTGGACTGAATTGGCCCTGCCTGCCTATTTAGAGTTAAGATTCCAGATTAAAACCAAAGCTACTCCCTCTTCCCAGTATCCTTATTTGAAAATGTTTTTTTTTTCTTGTCAGGATGCAACACACATTGTGTCTGAGAGTTTCATCCTCTATGTTACTAAAACCCAGAGGGGAAAAGAGGCCATCATTTTCTGTTTTGCCATTAGCATGACCCTTTACAAGCTTTTGATGGAGAGGCTTGGTCACAGGGGTGGCAGTTCAGAATGAATAGAGAGATGGCTGCCTTCTTTGCTTCTTCTGTAGCTTAGGTGCTCCCACAAAGACTCTCTATTTGTGTGCCCCCCTATGTGAACTGGCTTCAGTGATGGGCATCAGGGAAATGCCTCTGCTTCAGTACCTCGTGGTACCTGCTGCCGCTTCTATCCATCGACATGCCATTTGGAATAATGATTTGTCTACATATTCATCCAGTTTAATTTTAAATAATAATGTTCAAATCAATAAAGTGGCATTTCATAGACAGTAATAAACTTACTTTAACTTCTACTCTGTAAACCCCAAGACTGCTAGGATGCTGTATAGAGTATCTTCATATGCTTAATCTGAATTTCTTATATTAAAATAAATATATATCTGTTGTGCTTAGATATATAACATATTAAGTAACAATGAAAATTTAGTTTTTACATATTATGGAGTAGATTTTTATAGACTATGAAGTATTTTCAGATTATATTATTTGATCAAAACAATAACTTGCTGACTTTGACAAGAATTATCCCATTAATTTCATCTGTTAATTAGAAAACTAAATTTCAGAAAAATTAAGAAATTTCCCTAAGGTCACATGGTTGGTAAGAGAAGGAACTCAAACCTGTGTCTTCTGACTATAAATCACTATAATCCATGTTCTTTTTAAAAATATACAAGGGCTTAACATACTTAACTTGAAAGATTGCTCAGAATTTTAAAAAAAATTTTGTATTTCAACCAGAGGCCTTTAAAATCCCATTCCCTCTCTGTGTTTATAGTCCTCTGATATTCTCATACATATCTTTTTGCTTTAAAGAAAAGAGATTATTCAGTTTTTTCTCAAAAACCTCTGCTTGAGGTTTGACACAGCCTGTTACTTTATTATCCAAGAAAAAAATTTCGCAAGGTTTTGGAATTACACAGAACATATAAAAATACTAAAATGTATATTTGCCTGATAGTTAGAAGTTTGCCCCATCTCAAGGTTCACCTAGGGCTTTAGTCCTCCTTCCCTCCCTCCCCTCCTTCATTCCTCCCTTCCTTCCTTTCTCTCTTTTCTTTTCTTTCTTCCTTGCTTCTCTCTCTCTCTTAATGTTGGTTCATTTTGAATTTACCGGGTGCTTGGAATGTATGAAGTATGGATCCAACATTTCGTTTTAGATGATTATCCAGGTGTCCCAGCAGTATTAATGGAGTAGTTCACCTTTACCCATTGATTTGAGATGTCATCTTTATCATAAACTAAATTTCTGTATATATTGAATATTGTGGGATTTATTATAATTTTTTACTGGTCTGTTGATATTCATGTGATCCTAATGTACTAATTTAATTATTGAGGATTTAGAATATACTTTAATGTATTGTAGAGCTAATTTACCTTTATTCTTCTGAATCAGGTTTTTCCTGGATATTCTTGTGTATTTGTTTTTCTATTTGGATTTTATAATTATCTTGCCTAGTTTTAAAAACAAAACAAGAAAAACAAAACAAACAAACATAAACAAACACAGGAAGACCCAGTGAGTTATTTTTGGAGGATGGTACATAAAATGTATGAGTTAACTTATGGAAAATTGGTGTTTTATGATGTTGGGTCTTCTAGTCCAAGGTAATGATGTGTCTTTTCATTAGTTCAAGAATTCTTTTTTGTCCTTCAGTAGCATTTATAAGATTTCTTTATATGGGTCCTGCAAACTTTGGGGGTTATGTCTAGGTATGTTTTTGCCTCAGTTTTTATCCTCTTTTTCATTTCTGTGTGTCAGTACCATTCATTGAACCTTAATCATACTGTTGATATTAAACATTCTTGTTTTGTTCCTACATCTGGTATATTCCAATAAGTATGATGCTAAATTGGGGAAAGAGATATATTTTAAACTGTTGAGGTACTCATGTGTTTTATTTTATTGATATTCTAGAAGCCAAATACAGATAAGTAAATTGACACATAAGAATTTAAAAATCTTTCATGGCCAAAAACAATATATAAAAGTCAAAAGATAAACAAAACTCGGGAGAAGTACTCTCAAACTCACATTGTAGAAAAGGGACTGGTGTCATAAAGGTATTCTAGATATCAATGATTAGAAAATACCAACAATTTAAAAGAAATATAGACAAAGATTATGAAAAGAAAATAACATCTTTGGCTCTTTAAATAGATGACAAGATGCTTGATAACACCCACAACAAGAGAAAAATTAATTAAACTATATAGAGAACCATAGTTTTTCACTTAGGGTTTTCAAAAGTCTGTTTGTTAAAAGTACCTGCTGGTGAGGCTGTAGGAAAGTGGATATTTGCATGACACTGCAGAAGGCTATTTTGCTGTATCCATTAAAATCATTAATGCAAATGTCTCCTAATTCATCAAATTCACTTCTGGTAATTTTTCCTATGGATGTTCTTGCATATATTCAAAATGATGTATAAACAGATTATTCATCGCTATATAGTAATAGTAAAGGAACGAGCTAAGTATCTATGTAAATTGTCTCAAATAAAAGACTGATTAAATAAACTAAGGGACACCTATACAATAGAATGCATACAATAGAATACTTTGCAACTCAAAAAAGAAATGGGAAATCTCTGCACATACTTACATGGAAAAAAAGCAAGGTTCAGAGCAATAGGGAGCTATGTTTTGCTTAGAAAGAGGAGACATGAGAACATATACCTGTTTGTACTTTTACAAAGCTCTGAAGGGATAGCAAGAAATGCATGACAACTGGGTGTGTTTATGGGTGTGCAACGAAAAATGCAGGAGGGACTGATCTGGGAAGGAAAACTTCACTGTATATTTTTTAAATGTACTTTTAAAATTGTTGAGCCATAGGAATGTATTATCGGTTCAAAATTGTATTTAAAAAGACAGTACAAATGTATTTGTATTTTTCAATGTGTTTCCTAAATTTCTAAGAATACAGGTTTATAAAAGTTTAGTTTTTTTTTTTTTTTACCTGGGTAGATCTTAGGGTCTTTTGGCTCCATCAAAACTGAAAAAGAGAAAAGAAAATAATCTAAGGATTATGACTGAAGGTCCATAAAAGAGGGTGAATGAAGGAAGACCTATCATAGGATGTCATAGGAAAGTATTCCAAGTAGAAAAAGGGATTTTCTGTTTATAAGATTCTTTGAAAGAAATCCAGTTGAATTTGGAATCACTGCATTCTTTTTCTTATTGATTTTAATTTAATGTAAAAAATGATTGTTTATATTCAGGGGTTTTCATAAATTCATAAATAATACTCAAAGTTGATCTTTAAAAAATAACCTTACCTGTCTTAAAAGAAAGTGCAGACTGTGCCTAAGATGCTTTAGGTAGTAAGAGCGCTCTCCAAAGCAAAGTTCCTATAAAGGCAGAGGAAATCCTCAGGTGCTCTATTCCCACCTCTTGGATTGCTTACCTCTGAGAGTGCCATTCTGTGGAGAGAGAATGCCTCCAAAGGACACAGGGCCTAAGGGAGGACCATGGGTTCAACAGCAGTTCTGGGGCTTGTTCTGATGTGCTAATCCTGTGACTGCTTCTTGGCTCTGCCCATGGCCTTGGCTCTGACTCTTGGCTTGGATATTGGGCCTTGGCTTGGTTAACTCTGTGACTTCTGGTTCTGAACACTGGCTGTGACCCCAGAATAAATACTTGCAGCAACCTCATTAGAACTCCTGGTCTGTGGTTCTGTCCTGGTTTCCTGGCCCCAGGCTGCTTCTCCAATGCCAGCTCACAGACTTGAGACTTTGTCCAGAGCAGTATGGGAAAGGACTGTAGTAAACTGTGAAGGACTATACAAATGTAAGAGATTAATAAAATTATTTTGATTCAGCCTTTTGACAATGACACTAATAAGGAACTCAAGTGTATGGTGATCAGACAAAAATGCCCAGAGCCTTTGAAGATGCATATCAAGGACTGGACAAGAGGTTCTTTACTTCTCAATCTATATTAGAAGGAATTAGCTTAATATATGCACAATGTATTTATCCATTAAGAAAAAATATCTCATCTCCAAAGTTTATCTACTGTACCTGATTCTCTGTTGTGTTTCAGGCTATGTAGCCAACTTCAGCCTGGGTGCCTCCATGAAGAAGTCTGTTAGGTAACTCAAATAGAATGTGGTCTAAACTGAACTCATCCTATTCTTTTTCCAGCTTCTGCCCCTCAGCCTTCTGTGTTCCTGCTTCTCCTGTGCTCTCTAGCTCAAGGAATGGTACCATCATCTACTAATTGACCAAGTCAGAAACCGTGGAATCGGCCTTGGCTCTCCCATCCTCATCTCCAACTAACAATAAACTTTCAATTTCTTCTGTCTCTCTTCTATTGCAAGCCAACTTCACCTCTTCAAGGGACAATTGCAACAGTCTCCTGGCTGGTCTCTTTGCTTCCAATCCTGCCTCCACTGTAGTCCTGTACGGAAAAGTGAGTGATACTTTTCTTTTAATACATCTTTATTGGAGTATAATTGCTTCACAATGCTGTGTTAGTTTCTGTTGTACAACAAAGTGAATCAGCTATATGCATACACATGTCCCCATATTCCCTCCCTCTTGAGCCTCCCTCCCACCGTCCCTATCCCACCTCTCTCGGTCATCTCAAAACACCGAGCTCACCTCCCTGTGCTATGCTGCTGCTTCCACCACTCGGCATAGCCATTATTCTTCCATTGCCCAGAAAGGTAATTTAGGTTAATTCCTCATATGTAAGTCTAGATTTCAGAACCTCTGGCATGTTTCCTCAAGTCTCAACCCCTTTAGGACTGACTTAGTTGCCTCTTCTACATGTTCTCATGGAACTCCACTTCCGCTATCAGAGAGCTTATCACACTGAAATATCTTTGCCAGGTTACTTGTCTGTCTTCTCCAAAGACTATAATACACAGTGAGGGTATGGAAAATCTAGTTTTTATTACTTGTCATATTCCAAATTCCAACATAAACCAGGAATACAATAGGTATTCAATAATTATATGTTAAATGATTAAGTGAATGAATGCATAAACATTTAAAATGAAATATAAAATAATTCAATTTCAAAAATAAGGAAAACATCTGTTTAGTTTTTAAGAATGGTCAATTGAGTGAAAGAGACATATAGCTACACAACAAAAAAAGACTCAGGGTAAAATGTAATAATAGATTAACAAATACAAAGATGGAGAGATGAGGAGTTTGCTAATTCAACCCTAGGTGAGGTAGAAAAGAAAACAATACAAAGAGAAGGATGTGCCCTGTGTCTGTATTCTCCAAGAAACAGACACACACATACACACACACACACACACACACACACACACACACACACACACACAGACGTGCAAAGGAGGGGGGGGGAGAGAGAGAGAGACAGAAACGACAACACACAAAGATTACTAGGTTTCTTAGACTTAGGAGCTTTCATGTAGGAAATAGGTGTGATGGATATACTTAAACTTTTTACTACTGTAATTATTTGAGGGTCTGATGGACATAGAGAGTTAACACTTCATTGAAGTTTTGCAGTAATAGAAATGAAGGGGCATTGCTTTTTGGCAATTGCCCAGTAAGGTTAGATACAATTAGGTTGTGCCCAGGAGGTTCCCCAACTCTAGGCTACCCCTCTAATAGTGAAGATTTTACTGTTAAACAAATGCAAATTTGCATTAAATTACTGAGCACAACTTTTTAAATCTGACCTTTGGAGTACTAGCAAGAAAGGCTGCAAAATTCCAATGGTTCTGCCCTATTATGATTCATCTTTACCTGATTAAAAAAAATCTTTGCATATAAACTGGATACTTCTTATTTATTTGAAATATTATTATTGTATTACATATTTATTATTACATAAGAAATTATTGGACATTATTTTTCTACTCAAGACCCTTGAGTAAAAAGAAGTTGAGCCTTAGCCAGTCTTAACTAGATCTCAAGTTGTGGAGTAGCCCTGGCAGTTACCGGGGTATCAGAAATACAATTGGAGTATAAACATAGATTTTCTAAACTTAACCTTGCCTATTATTATCTTCTTTATTTCTGTTAATGAGGAAATGCTACTTCTAGTCTAAGAAAGTTATGGAAACAACTGTTTATATCTCCATCCTCAAAAGTCTTCTCAATAACAAAAGTCTTCTTAGTCACTCCTTTATATAGTTGTTGTCATGTGTCTGTATCTGAATTTATCATTATCAATGTTACATTGTTTAATGAGATACAAATATTGACCTCATTGCCTTTGAGAATAGTGGCGAAAGAAGATATCATTATTAGCAAGTTTGTATTAAAATTGTTTTTCATTCTCTGAAAAACATTACACTATACATTACCCATTAAACTGTAGGGCAGGATCTCAACTTGGGCAAATTGACATTTGGGGCTCGATAATTCTTTCTTGTGGGGGGCTGTCCTTTGCATCGCAAGATGTTTAGCAGCGTTCTTCGCCTCTACCGGCTAGATGCCAGCAGCACCCCTGCCTCAACTGTGAAAACCAAAACGATATCCAGACATTGCCAAATATCCCCTAGGAGGCAAAACTGACCCTGATTGAGAACTACTGCTCTGAGGTCTGTAGCTTGTTTTCGGTTGTTTACCAAAACTTTATACAGTCCAGGCTGTGTGGCAGCTGCTTAAAAAAAAATTTTTTTTGAATGAAGAAATATAAGTCCTCTGTCCTCCCTGCATTTTAAATAGATGTCACCAGGACAAAGAAGTTCCGAGGGACTTGCTATGTGTTCAGTACTACATTAGGTATGGTAGTTGATGCAAAGAAGTGCACAGCTTGGTCTCTGGGCTAAAGAGGTTTTTAATCAAGTTGGAGTGAGACGATCAATATTCAATGAATATGAGACTAACAGAAGGCAGAATATATTGGCAGTGAACCAAAAGGCAGAGTGGTTATACTCTAAAATGTATGGTGCAAACTATGGTGATATTACTGACCTTTTGATTTGATGTTCCCTTGAAGGTTCTGTGACCTATTTTGACATGTGGGCAGTGGTGAAATGCTGGTTTATTAACTCGAAGCTCTCTGCTATGATATATAGTAACAAAGAGAACAGTAAGAAAATATTCTGTTTAAACAAACCAGATCACTTTTACATGGGACAGCCAAGCCATGCTGCGGAGGAGGCACTGAGCCTGGTTATGTTAGTAACTGAGTGGTAACTGAAGAAGACAAATCTAACCAGGCATGGCAAGTCCACGGCTGACATGTGAGCTTGCACATTTAGAATGAGGGCATGGTAATGGAGATCATACAGTGTTTTTCCGCTAACATCAGACCGTAGCTATTTAATGATTATAAAACTTTCCTAACATTTACAAGTTTCTAAACATATTTCTTTTCTTTTATCCTGCACAGTTCCTATGACCACTGAAATAATTTAGGTCATGTGTTTTTGTGTTATCTAAATAGCATTCAACACCAAAACAAAAAATCTTTTCTTCACTTTTAACCGTTAAAATCCTGGTTGGATAGTTTGTGTCAGGTTTTAATCTCCTGAAATTTTTACCATGATTAATAATGGATCTTTGAAGGATAAGATATAGTCCATTTCTTTAATATCAATTTCATATTAGAAAATTTTCCGAACTAAATAATCCAACTAATTTCAAAAATCTCATATATTACCTGCAAAGTGCCCTTTTAAAAAATAACCATAGAATTTAATAAAGGCAAAGGACTTTAGCGAACATTAAGTTTATGAATGTTACTATGACTTTGCACAAATAATTTAGCATTCTCACCTTCACAGCCCCCAGCAGAAGAGTAGATTCCCTCCCAACGTGGAAATAGGGGTGGCCACATGACATGTTTCCACCAATGAAATGTGAGCAGAGAAGTGTTATTCCTGGGCAAAAACTGTAAGAGGCGTGATTTTGCCTTGTCATTGTGACCAGCTATATTCCAGATAGTGATAGCTCTATTATTTTCAGTCTTGGAGTGAGGTTAATGACAAAGCAGAAAAGTGACGCCAGCTGACTTGCACAGAACTTGTGGAGGAAAGAAAAAATAAACTTGTTGTTTAAGCAACAGTTACAAATACAGCCAACAAATATCAATACAGGAAGTGAGATTTGATTTGTTAATTAACTAAATGATTAACGGAAATAGGTAATATAAAAGGAGCAGCAGATTTTGAAACAATATACTGAGTATGGTTTTGAACAGTGATTCACATATTGGTGGTATTCAATAAACAGTTAATTCTTGTGCAATCCACTGCTGATCTATCCTTAAAGAGTCCAAATAACCAGTGAAACTGTATATCAAAAAAATCTATATATCCATTTAACTTATAGCCAACAGAGAAGCAAAAATATTGGGCTAAATTACTCAATTTTCAAGAGAACCTCAAAATTATGATTTAGTATATTTCAATGTTATGTAGGATCATAGAAATTTAACATCTCCTATGTTTTATTGAATGAGTAGCTGTGGTGTAATTTACTAGATGCACATGTGGGCCTATCAGTTTTGAGGTCTCAAATGCCAAACTCCATTTAAAACCACAATGACCTTACATTGTGTTTTCCTTATACTATAATTTCTACACTTTATCTCTGCTACCTGAGCAGTTAAAGACTACATACTTGGAGTGGTATATTGCAATGGTTCTTCTGGCTTTTTCACCAAACAATATTTCTTGAATCCTATTACATTAAAAGCAGTTGGAGAAAGAACTCCTGAATATGCTATTATCTATTGCTCTTAAGAAGTTTAAAATGTAGATAAAACAAATTTTATTTAGGGTGTAGAAGTCAGATGCAAACTGTGCTAGCATGGTCCTGTGTTGATTGGGCTGAGATTTATGTTATAGTTTTTCTTTCATTCTGTTGGAAGATGATAGAGGGATTTCTGCTATAACACTCTTTTTGAAAACATGAATTTGTTCCAACATGATTAATATATTAGAGAACAATTTACATAATGCAAATTTTGAACTTACTTATGCACAATTTTGTCTACAAGAAACACAAGGTGAATGAGCGTTGAAAACTGCACACAGTAGACTCGAACTGCATGGAGATACACAAAATACACACATGCACGTACGTCAAATATTCAGCAGCTACCTTGTTCATCTTATGAGTTATGAGCCACACCTTTCCACACCTAGTATTACAACTTTCCGTCTAATTTCATGTGGCTCTCCTCTCCCCCCTTCACAGTAAGACATGAGCTAAACCCTTCTGAGGCCACCAGCATAAGCAACCTTCAGGTCTTTTTCAAGATAAAGTGACATTTACTGTAGTATTTATGTATTTCTTAAACATACATCATATGTAAAACTATGCTACCATTTTTATTAGGTTTCTTTTTCTTTAATGAGTCACTGACAAAAGTTTCTGAGTGTTGTACCCCCAAATCATTTTCCCCATAAGTCCTGTTGTTTTTATTGCATGATTTTTGCATATAACCCATTACAGCAAAACTGATTGTACATATGTCTGCTTATGTTGGTTCAATATCAATAGCAGTAATATTGATAGTGCTAAATCTGTAGGGGGATTTAACACTGGAGGCTGTATAAAAGCTTAAGAATGCAGCACTCTTCAGTATTTCACTCCAGTACAGAAATATTTAGAATTTTTGGAACATTGCACTTATCTCTTATAAAAAGAATTCAGACATGTCTGTAATGATAGTATCTTTTGCAAGGAGCAATTGTTTCCCAAATATATAGTCAGCTATCTCATCTGGGAAGGATAAGGTCTTCTTGGACAATCAGCAAGTTCTCAGTTTAACTGGGCCAATTATTGTCACTTTGTATATTTCCTTTTTAGCAATAAAATGAACAGAGAATGAGGTCCATTTTCCCTACTCATTCATTTATTCATATTTTGGGCAAATATTTATTGAGTAACTGCTGTGTATCATGCACTGTTCTAGATATGCTAGACACTGTGATAAGAGAGACCAAATTCTTGCCCTTATATTGCTTATGTTAACCATAAAAATTATAAATACACAATAACATGAGTAATCAAAGAGAGTTAGCAGTAGATTTCTTCTATGTCTTTGGTTTTGGACTGAGTTTGTGGGTGGCAATCCTTCAGGATTAACTTTTAGTTTCATTTGTCCCCGACACAACTGGATTTAAGTAGTTGTTCTCTTATAAGGGAATGCCAGAGACAAGTCTTCTGAAGAAAATGTTCTCAAAAAATTGTTTGCTACTGGAATAATAAACAGGTCAACTAGGCCAGGTTGTAGATGTGTGGCCTGGTGCTGTGTACCCTGGGTGCGTGGTAGAAAACTGCAAGAAAGACTTGTTTGGCTTCTAGTGGTTTCTAAATTGAATTAATTGAGCAAACATTTAAACTATTCACCACCAGTAGGAAATGTTAACTATTCACATTAAACTATTAAAAATTTTGATGATGTGTTTGTTCCTGATACAAATTTAGTCAAACTCATTTAGTCTTAGAGAAAGAGGGTTAACTTCTTTTGTTTCTTCTAAATATAAACTTGCTTTCTTAGTTGAGTTATCCAAGATCTTTCCCAGTCCTCCTGGCTCCCCTTTTTCTTCCTGATTTCCTTTTGTTCTGCAGAGGGCTCCATGCCTTGGGTGAGGTTCTGAACTGCAATAGAGGAATAGGGGGCCTTTGTGGTCTGTTTTGAGCACTACGAAAATGTACTGAACAAGTTTTACTTTCTTAGAGTGCTATATAGTCGGATTTTTTTTTATGTGTCTAAGAAATGGAAACATTTTGTCTCATATAAAAAAGAAATATTTTTATACTGTGCTCCACTCACAGACCACATCAGAGGTATTCTAAGAATAGAATAGATCAAATATATTTTATGGAAATATAATGAGAAAAGGATGTGTTCCCAAAACTCACTCTGAACAAAGGAATGCAGCATAGTCAGAAATACTTTAATGCTTCTAACAATTTTCTCATGTGAAAGGCTGAGGAACAGCCCTGGTTTGAAGAAATCTCCCACTTCTCCCCAGGCTCCCTGAACTTGAGATCAGAACTAGGAAATCTATACATTGTGAAAAAGAAAATGTATGGAAAAAGTGACTTGGGGCATTAACCAAAAAGGCATTTTTTGAAAGAAGAAAACATCAATATGAAACATTTTGTCATATTTCATTTCATTGATCATGTATTTATTTTATGTATTCCAGAATACTGAAGCTTAGAAGTAACTGAATTTCTGGGGATTCATATTAGATTTGTCATTCTGTGTTTGAGGGAACTTACTGGGAAACCAAATATATTATAATCATTTGCTTTTATCATCCTGTTCTATCACATATACAAAGAATACTAAGACTAAGTACATTGAATATATATCTTCTCTGAAAATACATCATGGGCTGAATTTATACTCAAATGATAACATTCTTTTCATAATAATAACCTACAGGTGTTCAAGTAACTAAACTTACTGGCTTTATTAAAGTCACCTGACCAGCAGTTATATTTTTCTAATCATACTACATAATGCGTTTTAACAATATGTTAGTTTGCTTTAAAATTTTTTCTAGCTGTTACACTAATGCATAAGTGTGATTTTCTTGCTTTTTCAAGATTCTTTGTTCCAGTTTATATATTCATATTGATTCTTCTGCTGGAGTCAGTGTTACCGCCAAATGTCTGTATTGTCTTGCTGAGTTTATTTTGCTTCATAATTTTTCACTTCTGAGATATTCTAAATTGAGCAATAATATTCAGCCCTTTTTCACCCCTACCTTGTGTTTTCTCAAAAAATATATGCATTCTCAATGGATTACTGTTTATTTACTGTACATACTATAGTACAGTCTGAAGGGACTACAGAGTCCCATGAAAGAAAAGTCATCATAATATTTATGCATTAAACACACATATTCATGTACATATATCTATTTTTTTAAACCCAAAATGCATATGCTCTCATGGCCCCCAAGGTAGCAATAACATATGCAGAGAAAATTTATGCGGTTCCAGGCTGTGAACAGGATTTCTAAGAGCTACTTCCAGAAAACATTACCCCCCTCCTCGTTCTTCAATCTGTCCACTTACTTCACTCTGTAGACCTCCTTTTTCTTCCTAAATTGACTAGTGAGCTGGATGAGTTAGTCTAATCATTTAGGTTTGCCATTTGGTGACTTCTGAGGAGTAATGGAAACATTTTTAGGAAAGGGTGTGTGTGTGTGTGTGTGTGTGTGTGTGTGTGTGTGTGTGTGTGTGTGTGTGGTTTCTTTCTCTGTATATTGTTTCCCTTATAAAGTATTTGCAGGATGGATGCACTGCTTAAATAAACAGAGTAACTTTATTTTTAAAAAGTAGAATAGTGTACTGTTGAGGTGCATTTTTGTCAACTTAAATTCCTCTAGTTATTTTCCACTAAAAAAAGCAACAAAAATTATGGAGCACTGAAAAATAATTTAACAAATTTTTAAAGGATAATTTTTAAAATCTCCTGAATGAGGAAGGAATATATGCCCCAGAAATCTTACTGTTTTCATTATATAACAGGAAATGCTACTGGATGATAAAAATGGTAAGAAGTAAGTTGTGTTGTTTTGAAAGATATACGTTCACAATGTTTGTGATATAATGTTTAAAGTATTACATTATATACTAATAGTTCTTTACAGTATCGAATATTTATATATTTATATTTTATATGTACAAATATACTTTATATATGCTTGTGTTATAAGCATATGATTATATTTTAATATGATATTTTAAAACATTGTTGTATATTATTTAAAACATGCTAACTGCACTAAAATTCTTTTATTTGGGGACTTTTCCCTAAGTTCTGATGGACCATGAGAGACCATCTGCATTGGAATGTGATAAAATGAAAATGGAAATAAGATTTATGAGGTCTTACGGGGAGGGGGAAGGGTAAGGTGGGACGAAGTGAGAGAGTGGCATGCACTTGTATACACTACCAAATGTAAAATAGATAGCTAGTCGGAAGCAGCTGCATAGCACAGGGAGATCAGCTCAGTACTTTGTGACCACCTAGAGGGGTGGGATAGGGAGGGTGGGAGGGAGATGCAAGAGGGAGGAGATATGGGGATATATGTATATCCATAGCTGATTCACTTTGTTCTAAAGCAGAAACTAACACAACATTGTAAAGCAATTATACTCCAATAAAGATGTTAAAAATATTAAAATAAAATAAAGCAAAACAAACAAAAAGATTTATGAGGTCTTGAACTCTCATATCACTTGTATTTCTTGTCTTCTGTCTCCATTTTTCTATCAATAGAATGGACATGAATTAAAGCATGTACATTCAAGATCCATTTTAATAAAGGGATGAATTAAAAAAATAATTTTGTCCATGATGAGATTGCCCATTCTATTTTTTATGTTGTTAATTCTTAGTAATACTATTAAAATAGAGTTAAATTTTGCCATTTTATAATTTCTGCAGTTTGGTTCATTTTAATATACACAATTTTATCCAGTCTCATTTGGCTACTCATGTTAGAGTAAACACCAATACCCATGCCATGTCTTTCAAGGCCTTGACCTGGCCTCCTCTGCTTCTCAGGTCACCTCTCCTGCACTCTTCCACTGACTCACTCTGCCTCAGCCACACTGGCTTGTTGTCCCTCCAACATGCCATGCAATATCCATCTTGAAGTAGGGCATTCACTTGAGTGGTTTTTCTGCCTCAAACATTTTCCCCCAGACATTCATTTGGGGGGAATATCTTATATCCCTTACTTTCTTGTATTCTTTGATCAAGTATCACCACTCGATAAGTCCAACACTCATTACAGTATTAATGTTTCTGTTAGCTCCTTCTCTTTCCACCCTAGCGCCCAGATCCCCTTTAATCATTCAACATTTTTCCCCATAGTGCTTATCACCTTCTAATATACTAGATGATTTACTTCTTTATTATATTTATTGTTTATCATTCCTTAAAGAATGTAAGCTACACGAGGCAGGGATCATTGTCTATTTCGCTTGTGCGTTCAACTGCCCAGATTTCCTCTTGGTATGATATACTCAATCATATTCATTGAATGAATTAAATGAGTGAATGAACGAATAAGCAAATACAAAATAGCTCTTTTCAGTCATTGTAGTGGCTTCCCAATCTCATCATGGCAATTTCTTTTCTCTGAATATGCTCCAATTTATTTGCATTCCTATAAAAATAGTATTCCACAGTTTTCTTGATACAGTTTGATCAATTTGAAGTATAAAGGGAAAATCTATTCTATGATTTTTGGGCACTATCTTCCTAGTGATTCTGTTTTGAGGTAAACATGTCATATTGTTGATTCATAGGGAAATTGTAATTAAGTAGAATACTGAAATATACATTTGTATGATCTGCTTTTAAGTTTCATGTACCTCATTCTGTGCTTTTGTGGTTGATTTTATGGATATAAATGTTGGAATTTGCATTTATTCACTTTACATTAGATTTTGTTATAGTAGACACAATTATTACAGGTTATCAAGATGTTCACCTCCTTCATTCATTCAGTCACTGAGTAAATATTAATTAAATATCTACCTTGTCCTAGGCATAGATACACAACAGAAAGTAAGAAAACTGAGAAGTTAGCAGCTCTCTTGGAACTTACAATCTTGGGGCGGGGGTAGGCATTAAAATATAATCACAGTGCAAAATAGAAACTGCAACAGGAGGTTCTCCCACCATAAAAACATGAAATAGGCGGTTGGATCTGTCTCTAGGAACAGTTGGTTTCAGATCTGAAAGATGAGTTAACTAATGAAGGGAGAGGGAAGAAGTTTTCTTGCAGAGGTGATAAAGTGGAGAAAGTTTTTGTAGTGTAAAGCAGCATGATGTGTATAAAGGCCTGAATGAAGACCAAAGTACCTGAAGTCAAGGCTGTGCAGGGGGGTTGAGTGAAATGGGGTGCAGGTGGGACCAGATCCTGCAGGGTCATGAAAGCTGGGTTAAAGAGTTTATCTTAGACGGTCTTCCCTGTCTGACATTTAGAGGTTCTTGGAAGCAAACGTTTTGTCCACTCTATCTAAAAGTGGTATGGTTGTGTTTAAGCTTCCTTATTGAACTTAGTTATTCCATATAAGCTTTATTTCAGTTAAGACACAATCACAGCCTTCAGGTATATGGACCCAAGGGAATAAGAAGATGGAGGTTAGGAAAAGTCCGGTAATAAGCATCTCTCCTTTATCACCTCTGAGGATAGCACAGTGGGGAGTCATTGTAAAATGCAACAGAAAGTTGAGTACAGCCTGAAAGAAGCACATATTTTTGTTTGTTTGTTTTCGCTTTTTTTTTTTTTGTCTTGATTTATATTTATAGGGTCAGGAAGAAGAGTTGTTATAAACCTCCTTCCGTTTAAAATCACACGTTGCCTTGCAAATTTAGAATTCAAGTGTTTTTGTTCTTGTTTAAATTTTCTCATCCTGAATGTTAAGGGCAAATATAAAGAATGTAAAAAAGAATGACAAATATGATTAGATATTAATTTAATTCAACCTGAGGGTACTATTTCAATATCCCGGATATTGTCTGGTAATAATTTTCTTTTTCAGTACATCACTGCACCTCCACACGTGCTTATTAGCAGGAAGTCTACTGTAGGGAGAGGTCTCTTCCTACCTCCTGAATTGTTCAAGAAACTCAGGGTCTTGGCTGATATAGAAGTGATGTGGTTTGGATATCTTGCTTCCCAAAGTTTGTTGCTGAGAAAACTGCGAAGTCTGAGGCTACTACCTGCCATTTGGTTAGGCCCCATTTGTCAAGGACCCTGCACAGCTCACAGTGGTAATATGTGCTGAGGTTCCAGAGCTATAGTTGTCTTACTTCACATCCCTATATATACTCAGTAATTGTTTTACAAGGTTAATCTCCATGCTTTAGGGGCCAGAACATGATGAGCTTTCAGTCTTCTCTCCACACTGTTAGAACCAGTCCTTCCTGATATCTCTGAGGCCATCTCATAGAGCTAGAACAGCCAACCCATACTTCTACTTTGTTCCTGGAGACATCTCTCTTGTGGTTATTGGCATCAATTTCTCTCTATAATCTTTGGTTCCAGTCACCTTGTTCTCTGCTGCCAAATTTCTTTAACTCTGGGTCTTCAGTAATGGGTCAGGATCCCTGAGTTCCTTTTACCATTCTTCATTGTTATGCCAGGAGCCTACTGTCTCTCAGCCACCCAAACAAAGCAAATGTTTTCTTAAACCCTTCCCATATATTTTCAAAATTAATAGAAGCCCTCCAAATGACCTTGAAGAGCTTAAAATCTACTTTACGTTGACACACTTAGGTCCAGCCTGGTAACTGGGAGTGAGCATTCAGGTTTGGCTTGCTTATTTTACCAACTCAAGGGAAACAATTGCAATTAGAGATCAGGATGCATGAGAACCAAGATTTTTATGTTTGGTACACTGCTCTATTTCCAGAATCTGGAACAGAATCTGATATAAAGCAGGTATACCTTTATCTGTGGAGTTAATAACTAAAAAGATGATCATTCTGGATAAACTGATTAGTTATAACAGAATTGTGTTACAAAGTACCTTACCAAGAAGTACACAGTTGTGATTGGCTCAAAGATTTCATTTAAAGCTATTTGATGCAGTTTTGGAACAAGAAATAAATGGAGAAGGTATGATGATGAGAATGGGGTAGGAGCCTGAGACAAAAACTAGACTGTTTCTCAGAAGTAGATCACAATAAGAATTCCACTTATAAAATATCTAATTCTCTTTCAAATAAATGATGAAAAACAGTTCTCATGTTAACATAAAGCAAACCATTTGTTCTCAATTCTTCATACCCATAAAATCTCAAAATATCCTGATATCCCCCTCTCTCTCTCACATGCATATATAATGTGCATGTCTTCCACATAAAAGTGTATATTTTAAAAATAAGTTAGATTAAAATTAAGTATAAAAAGCAGAATTTGATAGAATAACAGTCAAATGGTTACTAAATTGTCCTTTCTATAAAAAAAAAAGCAATGGAATATTCAGGATAACTATGTACTGCATTGATTTCATATATTTGATTTTATTACATGGAGCGTAACACTTAATTAGGTAATTTGTATCTTAACCTCCAAAGAAGGCATACTGGCCTAATGGGTACATAAAAAAAACTCCGGGCTTCCCTGGTGGCACAGTGGTTGAGAGTCCGCCTGCTGATGCAGGGGACGCGGGTTCGTGCCCCCGTCTGGGAGGATCCCACATGCCGCGCAGTGGCTGGGCCCGTGAGCCATGGCCGCTGAGCCTGCACGTCTGGAGCCTGTGCTCCGCAATGGGAGGGGCCACAGCAGTGAGAGGCCCGCGTACAGCAAAAAACAAAAACAAAAACAAAAAACCCTACCTAATCATGTAACTAATGATATACTAAACCAACATATTGGGAACCTAATATAAACCACTAAGATTTCTCATTTAAAAGATAGCATCCTTCAATATTATGTTTTAGTACTTTTATTTCCTTCAGATGAAAACCATTTTCGCTTATGGAACAAAGTGGAAAGGCACAAAAAATGTGAATTTACTTACATCTATCACATAAATTTAAATTCCATCATGCAATTAACATTGGTACAGATTGAAGAAGAGGGCATTATTTATTTTTAAATTCAGTATACAATGACATCTCTTTATCTCAGATCATTGGCTTTTATTTTAATCCTGAAATAATATTTAATGTTTACCTTAACTTTGAATTTCTTATTTGTTCTCATAGAAATCTGATACTTATTTAAATTAATTTTTATTTATATAATTTATAAGTCTGTCCAGAGAGCAATTCTTGTTTTAATTCCCAATCAAAATTTCTGGTGTTCCCTTGTTTGAACAACATCAGTGTTAATGTCACTTCTGCATAATTCCTAGAGATTTCCTTTCATCTAAATAGTTCCCAGGAATAAACTGTGATGTTTCTTAGTAGGAAAAGAAACACAATTATGACGTTTGTCTTAAGAGTTTCATAATGTAGAAACACAACAATTTACTGGCTCATAATTTAGGACTACCTAAAAATGAAATACTGAAAACATCATAGTCATTTAACCCAGAACAGCAGAGGGAATTAAAAATTATATTAGACTATATACAGTATTTGCTTATGGGCATTTGGGAAAAAAGGTATTCTAAATCTAGTGAGAGATTTATTAAAAGGCCAAGAAAATAAGGTAGAGATCCTTTTAAAGACCCAGAGAATGTTTTTTTAGAAGTATTTTTGGATACTTTTTTGGGTTGCCCATACATGGTTCACCAAAGCAACCAATCTACTTGGCTTACTTAGTGCTGCTCATCACAGTGTCAATTGGAGTTCCTCTTGGCTCAAGATGGTCAGACCCATCACACTTGGTTGAAAATACTTGCTGAATTTGGACTTTGAGTCAATCAAAATGTTTAAGTCTCAAGTATCTTTCTATTTTACATTTTGGAAAATGAAAATGGAAACTCAAATCCGAACCATTTCGGGTTATCTTTTGAGGAATATTTGCTTAATCTGTCCAAATAAGTTGTAAGCATTTTGGTGGTGGAGGGGTTTTATACATTGTACACCTTTGGATCCCTTAATAGCAGTGAATACTTTGGTTGAGAACATCTGTATTAAAGTAGATGCAAACAGACTTAACCTCTGACCTTGTTTCTTACTAGCCGTGGGACTATGGGCAAGTTACTCAACCTCTCTAAGCCTCTAAGCCTGTAAAATGGGAATACTCATAATATTGGGCTATAGGTAGGATTAAGTGAGATATTAAACTTAGAACAGTGCTTGGCATATGGTCAGTAGGAGATATTATTGGTAAAAATAGTAGGTATTGTTATCACTACTATTTTTTTTTCCACTAATACTATACAATACTATCTGTTGCTGGTTCTCCATAAATGTGTAGCTATGTCATAATGATACCTAGGCAAATACAGGATTTGGGGCATAAAGTGAGAAAAGAACGAGATCACGGCCATAATTATATTAAATTATTATGTCTCCATACTCTGGAAACACGGGATTTTACAGAAGTATAATATTATATAAATATAATCCAGATATGGTTGACCTATTCAGTTCTTGCCCTGTGTCCATTTTGAAGGAGGTCTCAGTCCATTAACTCATCCCTCCCAAACCCGTTTGAACTTCACAGTGCTTTGGAGGCAATATGGAATTTTACTGAAAATTTCATATGGGGGGGGGGTGTGTGTTGAAAAGGTATATTGACAGCACCAAGCAACACGGGAAATAATGCCCATCAGACATCTCTGTTCTTCCCAGAAAGATAGCTCATCTCCTCATCTCTCAGTATGGAATTCTCTTTCTCTCAAATCCACTCTCTTGCCATAAGAAATTCAGCTCTTTTTTCAAGTTCATATGCCCCAATCACTCACAAAGCCTGCAACTGACTGATCCAACCCCCTTTAGAAAATATTTATAGATCACCTGTTGTCTTTCCAAATAAGTTCCCTGTGGATGGGTGCCTCATCCTGGTGAGTGCAGCAAAGTGTTCCTTAGACAAAGACTAGCTCTTCTTGGGAGGATATTCTGATATTAAGAAAGTTGAAATTTCCTCCATGTCATTACTTATAGAGAATACTGTCTGAAAATATTTAAATTTATGTAATATGTATTGAGCGTTTATTCTGTACAAACCACTGGATAAAGTGAGAGGACAGAAAGGAAACTAACAATGTCTGTCTTCTTATCTGAGGAGAGACAGACATATAACTAAAAAATACCAAAAAAGGGGCAGATTTCAACAAATAGAGTTTTAGCCTGGGATATGGACACAGCAGAAGGAAATTAATCTTAACTGGGATGATTCTAGGAAATAATAGTTTTGATTGTTTGAAGGTTTCTCTATCCTAAAGGAGTGAGTTGAATTTTGATTTGTGAGTGTTGGGGTCAAAATGTATTAGAGAGAATTATTTAAGAAAAGGCAGGGGGATTCCCTGGTGGCGCAGTGGTTGAGAGTCCGCCTGCCGATGCAGGGGACACGGGTTCGTGCCCCGGTCCGGGAGGATCCCACATGCCGCGGAGCGGCTGGGCCTGCGTGAGCCATGGCCGCTGAGCCTGCGCGTCTGGAGCCTGTGCTCCGCAACAGGAGAGGCCACAATGGTAAGAGGCCCGCGTATTTAAGGGAAGTCATGTAGATGAACTGAGACTTTAGGGAATGGAGAAATGGGAGACAGAAAGAAAGTCTGTAGAAGGCTTGGGATAAAATCATGCAAACTTAAAGGAACTGAGTCATACAAAGAAACTGCAAAGTTTTTGAATTACTTTATGACAAGCAGGTTAGAGAAAAATCTGCAGCCAAAAATTCAGGTTAATAATATAATAAAAGCTTTTTTTCTGAATTGTTATTGATCTATGCCTATGATTTTATTTAATCCTCACACACTGTATTATTTCCATTTTACCAAGGGGAAAACTGAGACATAGAAAGGCAGTTTGTTCAAGAACACACAGTAAATGCCCAAGATGTGGTTTGTTCAAACTTAGGAATTTCTGATTCAAAATTTTTGGTTTTTATTTTTTCCCTTATCAGAAAGGAATTACAATTAATCTCAGAAGTAATGTGATTCTTCACTTGCACAACTGGAAGTGAAAACTGATTTTAAGAATAGTGTAGGGCTTCCCTGGTGGCGCAGTGGTTGAGAGTCCGCCTGCCGATGCGGGGGACACGGGTTCATGCCCCGGTCCGGGAAGATCCCACATGCCGCGGAGCGGCTGGGCCCGTGAGCCATGGCCGCTGAGCCTGCGCGTCCGGAGCCTGTGCTCCGCAACGGGAGAGGCCACAACAGTGAGAGGCCCGCGTACCGCAAAAAAAAAAAAAAAAAAAAAGAATAGTGTAAAGGGAGATTCTATGGATTTGTAAGATAGATTAGATGAAAAGGGTAAGAGAAAGCAAGAGGCTCGTGGGCAGGAAGAGAGAAAAAGAAGGGCACTATTGCCACATGTGCCCCAAGTCAGGAGGAATGCCTTGGCCAGAAACCTAAACCTGGAATTCATTCTTAGAAGATGATTGAAATGGTATGAAGGGATAATGTGTTGGAGAGGGTGAGGATGCACGGAAGAGGGACTTAAGAGAAGGAAAATGAGGCAGCATCTCCTAGAGCCAGAAGGGAAGTCAGATAGGACAGGGCAAGAGAAGAAAGCACATCAAGAAAGAAATGATGGGTTATTAATAAGCATGGAAAATACACAAAATGCTGCAAAGTGACCAAGTGCTTATGAACTGGGCAACGGGGGGAAAATCAAGTCAGTTCTTGAAGCTGAAATTTCTCCGAGTAGCTGTTAAAGAACTTGTTAAAGAAAAGGTTGCTGTGAGGATGAATGTGCTAATACACACATGCAAAATGCTTAGCACAGTGCCAGGCACATAGTCTGTGATCAGTAAAGTCAGCTACCAGTATCATCATCATCATCATCACCATTAATAAGAGTTAGAAGAGGCACCTAAATTTGATGACTCGTAGGTTTTTGGTGACATTTTAAGTAAGTACTTTCCATACTTTGTGGGGCAGAGACGGATTACAAGAGGATGAGAGGAGTAGAATAAGTAGAGAAAGAAACCCTAAGCTATGTAAAAAAAAACTTGGCAGTAAATGTGAGGGTAGAGGGCAGTGACTCAATGGGGGTTATAACTGAGGATGTGTTTTTCTAGGATTTTAGTATGTTTTTACTCTGAGAGGAAGGAGGCAATAGGAGATGAGAATAACTGAGAAGAATAAGCTTTCAAATAGATATGCAGGAAGTGGTCCATTTGAAGGGAGGTCAACTTTAGCAACCTCATAAAATTATTTGACAGTACATGTTTTACATGCACAGGTGGGATGAGTTACAGAGTATTATGATGGGTGTAGCCTTATTCAGTGATTCATTTGTACAGCTTAATTTCCGATGTGGAAATTATATGGGAGTAAATTTCATAACTAAAGCATTGACTGAGTTTTTAAAAATTCTTTAAATATCAGTGATGCTAAGGAGAGGTCTCAAAGAATTCAAGATAGACTCGTATTGGATCTTGCAAGAACATCACTGATTTGACTGTCGAGAGAGAAAGAAAAAGAGAGAGAGAGAGATTGAAAGAGAGAGAAATATCTAATTTCTCCCCTTGTGCCAAAGGACATGAGAGTGAGTAAATCTTCACAGGGTATGAGATTGCAATAAAGACGTGTGCAAATTTAGATGGAAATTAGGCATGTTCCCAGGGCTCCTGGAAAATTGCCAGCATAACACTCAAGACATTGCCTTTATAGACTATGTATATATTTATTTCTTTGTAAATCCAGTCTATAGTGTTTTCTGTTTATGATTGTTCCCAAGGACATTCTTTCTCCAAGCATTTCTCTAAGCAGATATTCACTCAAAGCCAGTTTTCAAACCATATCAAATGTAATCAGTATTTTCTGTGAATTTCTCTCTCACTGATATTACTGTTTTGTTTCTTATAATTTCTGTTGTGCAATAATCATAGTAAAGACCTATCAAAGATGCATAGGCATGTGTATGGGGGTAATTTCAAATATGGGAAATTAACAATATTAATTGTTATTTCGCCTGTCCATCAAACACACTTTAAATGTACTCTTGAAATATTTTCTGTTTTACATTACAGTTTAATTCCTCAATGTTCTTTGCATTCTAAATATTTAGAGCTTGAATTGTTTCTGGAGAGCACAATATGGTAGTATAAGTTGAAATGTAGGCTATTAATTGTTGAAAAGATTAATGCTATTATTTTCAAAATATATCAATTTATTTTTCTTATGTTTTCATTTTACAAATTTCAAAATCATGCTAAAGTAAAGAATCTTATACAATTCTGAGTTAAAGAAGGTTGCAGTGAATTATAGTTTCCCTGAAAGACACAAATATGCTTAAATCAGTGACTTACATGATTTTTTTTTTTTTGGTGATTTTCTATCTTTACACATAATTCTAAGTTTCTTTAAAGTAATGCAAGTTCTGAATATAAAGATTTATTATCCAGAAAAAAATAATTCATTTTGAGACTCCGTAATTATAAAACTGGAGAATATTTAGTTTTGGACGTATTTAAACTCTCATGACTTTACTAAATACATGAAGTAAAATATTGGGCCCACTTAATCTATGTTTTTTATCTTCTTTGTAATTCTACGATATTCCTCAGAATGGAATCACTGGATAGAACAGTTATTTATTAATTTATATTTTATGTTTATTAAATATTTATACTACTCCATTAATATTGTAATAGCTTTTCATAAAATAAAATGGGTATCCTCCACATGCATTTATATTCCTGTTTTCTGAATTTATAGCATAGAGAATAAAGAAAGCATGTTTGTTAGAGATCTGGAAAAGGCCATTTTTAAACCAGAGAATCAACTCTGGGCTGGAAGTCAGACCACTGGTTCTTCTGGCTCCCATAACCAGCCAAGGACCTCAGGCAAGGGTGGGAACCCATTTCTAAGTGGGCAGAGGAACATCTGTCTTGCATCCTCTATCTCAGAGGTTTGTTTTCAGAATGCAGCAGGAGTTTGTAAAAGTATTTGGAGTAATATTAAGAACACGCATTTTTTTAACCCAAATAAATAACACTTTATTATATCTTTCTAATTGCCCTGTTGAAATAATGTTGTTACTCTAAATTTCCTAGAATATTTTAAAATAAAGATTAAGTACTCATATTATACCAGTTCTAGTTTCTGAGATATTGGAGCTATTTTGTACCCTCAAGATTTTGGTTTAAGACTTAGATAAATTGAAATGGTAATAAACTGGGCTTATATTTCATTTATTGGTGCTATTAGTTTAGCACAAGCAATTAGTTATCCATTTTATCCAGTTGTAATGCAGAAATTTAATGAGGAGTTTAAAAATAGAGTTTTTAAATGGGTGCGTTAGAATCTATTCTCAGTTCCCGTTTTAGCACAAGGTGGTACACTGAGATGACTTCTGGTGGCAAAGTTACCTTGTTAAGTGATTTGGAAGGTGAGCTAGCAATAAATTTGGGTCAGGTAAAAGTCTAAAACTGAGAAAAATAAGGATCACTGAAAACAGCAACAACAACAACAAACTAAAAGACTAGATATCAGCAAAGTACTTAGATTAGCATTTTGGCAGTTGGATAGGTGCCTTTCTGCTAGACTGGCCTTCTTTCTTTCATTCCTCATATCTCATCTTTCATTCCTCAGATCTCATCTCAGATCTCATTCCTCTCATCTCATCTGATGTTGAACACCCAAATCAACATCATTCTTCCTGAGAGAGGCTTTCCATTCCTAGGTCTCTTCCTCTCCAGTTTTTATTGCTTTTAGTGATAGATAGGTGTATATAGTTTAAAGCATCAAGTAGTTCAAGTTCGTTAAGGGTGCTCTTCACTTTCCCACTTTCTTTTCCTAGAAATAATCAATTTCAACTCTGTCATCTCTATATTCTAAACTATATCTAGTTATTTATTTCTCAAATGTTCAGCTCTAGGTACTTGTTTCCCAATTACCCCTGAAAAATGAGATTTAGCTCTCTTTCTTCCCCATCATTCTTCTCCACCCACATGAAAAACGTGGTTCTTCTTATCCTCCTATTCTCAAATTTTATAATATTTTAAGTCAGATCACTATATAGTGTTTATATTATTATGGTTATGTAAATGCTACCCACATCTGACCCATATATACATAATATTTACATATATATGATAATTCTTCCTCCCCTTTTTTCCTTCTGCTTAGTTTTTCTACTAATAAATTCTTACCACTATTTCTATTCCAAACTCATCTCCAGTTGATGAAGTCTCTTCCTAGTATGTTGAGAGTATCAGGAATGTTCTTTTTTTTTTTTTTTGTCTTTTTTTTTAAACATCTTTTTTAGAGTATAATTGCATTACAATGTTGTGTTAGTTTCTGCTGTATAACAAAGTGAATCAGCTATATGTATCCATATATCCCCATATCCCCTCCCTCTTGTGTCTCCCTCCCCCCATCCCTATCCCACCCCTCTAGGTGGTGACAAAGCACGCCTGTGCTCAAAGCACGGAGCTGATCTCCCTGTGCTGTGTGGCTGCTTCCCACTAGCTATCTATTTTACATTTGGTAGTGTATATATGTCAAGGTTACTCTCTCACTTTGTTCCAGTTTACCCTTCCCCCTCCCTGTGTCCTCAAGTCCATTCTCTACGTCTGTGTCTTTATTCCTGTCCTGCCCCTAGGTTCTTCAGAACCTTTTTTTTTATTCCATATATATTTGTTAGCATACGGTATTCCTTTTTCTCTTTCTGACTTATTCACTCTGTATGACAGAATCTAGGTCCATCCACCTCACTACAAATAGTTCAATTTTGTTCCTTTTTATGGTTGAGTAATATTCCATTGTGTATATGTGCCATATCTTCTTTATCCATTCATTTGTTGATGGACACTTAGGTTGCTTCCATGTCCTGGCTATTGTAAACAGTGCTGCAATGAACATTATGGTACGTGACTCTTTTTGAATTATGGTTTTCTCAGAGTGTACGTGCAGTAGTGGGATTTCTGGGTCATATGGTAGTTCTGTATTTAGTTTTTCAAGGAACCTCCATACTGTTCTCCATAGTGGATGTATCGATTTACATTCCCACCAACAGTACAGGAGGGTTCCCTTTTCTCCACACCCTCTCCAGCATTTTTTGTCCGTAGATTTTTTGATGATGGCCATTCTGACCGGCATTGAGATGATACCTCATTGTAGTTTTGATTTGCATTTCTCTAATGATTAGTGATGTTGAGCATTCTTCCATGTGTTTGTTGGCAGCCTGTATATCTTCTTTGGAGAAATATCTGTTTAGGTCTTCAGCCCATTTTTGGATTGGGTTGTTTGATTTTTGATATTGAGCTTCACGAACTGCTTGTATATTTTGGAGATTAATCCTTTGTCAGTTGCTTCGTTTGCAAATATCTTCTTCCATTCTGAGGGTTGTCTTTTCATCTTGTTTATGATTTCCTTTGCTGTGCAAAAGCTTTTAAGTTTCATTAGGTCCCATTTGTTTATTTTTGTTTTTATTTCCATTTCTCTAGGAGGTGGATCAAAAAGGATCCTGCTGTGATTTATGTCATAGTGTTCTGCCTATGTTTCCCTCTAAGAATTTATAGTGGCTGGCCTTACATTTAGGTCTTTATTCCATTTTGAGTTTATTTTTATATGTGCTGTTAGGGAGTGTTCTAATTTCATTCTTTTACATATAGCTGTCCAGTTTTCCCAGCATCACTTATTGAAGAGGCTGTCTTTTCTCCATTGTATATTCTTGCCTCTTTTATCAAAGATAAGGTGACTATATGTGTGTGGTTTTATCTCTGGGCTTTCTATCCTGTTCCATTAATTTATATTTCTGTTTTTGTGCCAGTACCATACTGTCTTGATTACTGTAGCTTTGTAGTATAGTCTGGGAGACTGATTCCTCCAGTTCCATTTTTCTTTCTTAAGATTGCTTTGAATATTCAGGGTCTTTTGTGTTTCCATACAAATTATGAAATTTTTTGTTCTAGTTCTGTGAAAAATGCCATTGGTAGTTTGATAGGGATTGCATTGAATCTGTAGATTGCTTTGGTAGTATAGTAATTTTCACAATGTTGATTTTTCCAATCCAAGAATATGGTATATCTCTTCATCTGTTTGTATCGTCTTTAATTTCTTTCATCAGTGTCTTATAGTTTTCTGCATACAGGTCTTTTGTGTCCTTAGATAGATTTATTCCTAGGTATTTTATTCTATTTGTTGCAATGGTAAATGGGAGTGCTTCCTAATTTCTCTTTCAGATTTTTCATCATTAGTGTATAGGAATGCAAGAGATTTCTGTTCATTAATTTTGTATCCTGCTACTTTACCAAATTCATTCATTAGCTCTAGTAGTTTTCTGGTAGCATCTTTAGGATTATTTATGTATAGTATCATGTCATATGCAAACAGTGACAGTTTTACTTCTTTTCTGATTTGGATTCCTTTTCTTTCTTTTTCTTCTCTGAAGGCTGTGGCTAAAATTTCCAAAACTCTGTTGAATAACAGTGGTGAGAGTGGGCAACCTTGTCTTGTTCCTGATCTTAGTGGAAATGGTTTCAGTTTTTCACCACTGAGAACGATGTTAGCTGTGGGTTTGTCATATATGGCCTTTGTTATGTTGAGGTAGGTTCCCTCTATGCCTACGTTCTGGAGAGTTTTTATCGTAAATGGGTGTTGAATTTTTTTGAAAGCTTTTTCTGCATCTATTGAGATGGTCATATGGTTTTTCTCCTTCAGTTTCTTATATGGTGTATCACATTGATTGATTTGCATATATTGAAGAATTCTTGCATTCCTGGGATAAACCCGGCTTGATAATGATGTATGGTCCTTTTAATGTGCTGTTGGATTCTGTTTGCTGGTGTTTTGTTGAGGAATTTTGCAACCATGTTCATCAGTGTTATTGGCCTGTTATTTTCTTTTTTGTGATATCTTTGTCTGGTTTTGGTATCAGGGTGATGGTGGCCTCATAGAATTAGTTTAGGAGTGTTCCTCTCTCTGCTATATTTTGGAAGAGTTTGAGAAGGGTAGGTGTTAGCTGTTCTCTAAATGTTTGATACCATTCGCCTGTGAAGCCATCTGGTCCTGGGCTTTTGTTTGTTGGAAGATTTTTAAGCACAGTTTCAATTTCAGTGCTTGTGATTGGTCTGTTCATATTTTCTATTTCTTCCTGGTTCAGTCTTGGAAGGTTGTGCTTTTCTAAGAATTTGTCCATTTCTTACAGGTTGTCCATTTTATTGGCATATAGTTGCTTGTAGTAAAGTCTCATGATCCGTTTTATTTCTGCAGTGTCATTTGTTACTTCTCCTTTTTCATTTCTATTGCTATTGATTTGAGTCTTTTCCCTTTTTTTCTTGATGAGTCTAACGGTTTATCAATGCTTTTTCTCTTCTCAAAGAACCAGCTTTTAGTTTTATTGATCTTTGTTATTGTTTCCTTCATTTCTTTTTCATTTATTTCTGATGTGATTGTATGATTTCTTTCCTTCTTCTAACTTTTGGGTTTTTTGGTTCTTCTTTCTCTAATTGCTTTATGTGTCAGGTTAGGTTGTTTATTTGAGATGTTTCTTGTTTCTTGAGGTAGGATTGTATTGCTCGAAACTTCCCTCTTAGAACTACTTTTGCTGCATCCCATAGGTTTTGCGTCGTTGTGTTCACATTGTCATTTGTTTCTAGGTATTTTTTAATTTCCTTTTGATTTCTTCTGTGATCTCTTGGTTATTTAGTAGTGTATTGTTTAACCTCCATGTGTTTGTATTGTTTTACAGTTTTCCTCTAATTGATAGTCTCATAGCGTTGTGTTCTGAAAAGATACTTGATACGATTTCAGTTTTCTTAAATTTACAAAGGCTTGATTTGTGACCCAAATTATGATCTCTCCTGGAGTGTGTTCCATGAGCACTTGAGAAAAAAGTATATTCTGTTGTTTTTGGATGGAATGTCTATAAATATCATTAAGTCCATCTTGTTTAATGTGTCATTCAAAGTTTGTGTTTCCTTATTTATTTTTATTTGGGATGATCTGTCCATTGGTCAAAGTGTGGTGTTAAAGTCCTCTACTATGATCGTGTTGCTGTCGATTTCCCCTTTTATGGCTGTTAGCATTTGCCTTATGTATTGAGGTGCTCCTAAGTTGGGTGCATAAATATTTACAATTGTTATATCTTCTTCTTGGATTGATCCCTTGATCATAATGCAGTGTCTTTGTTTGTGTCTTGTAATAGTCTTTAGTCTATTTTGTCTGATACGAGAATTTCTACTCCAGCTTTTTTTAAATTTCCATTTGCATGGAATATCTTTTTCCATCCCCTAACTTTCAGTCTGTATGTGTCCCTTGGTCTCAAGTGGGTCTCTTGTAGAGAGCATATATATGGGTCTTGTTTTTGTATCAATTCAGCCAGTCTATGTCTTTTGGTTGGAGCATTTAATCCATTTACATTTAAGGTAATTATCGATATGTATGTTCCTCTTACCATGTTCTTAACTGTTTTGAGTTTGTTATTGTAGGTCTTTTCCTTCTCTTGTGTTTCCTGCCTAGAGAAGTTCCTTTAGCATTTGTTGTAAAGCTGGTTTGGTGATGCTGAATTCTCTTAGCTTTTGCTTGTCTATAAAGGTTTTAATTTCTCTGTCGAATCTGAATGAGATCCTTGCTGGGTAGAGTAATCTTGGTTGTAAGTTTTTCTCCTTCATCACTTTAAATATGTCCTGCCAGTCCCTCTGGCTTGCCGAGTTTTCTGCTGGAAGGTCAGCTGTTAACCTTATGAGGATTCCCTCGTATGTTATTTGTTGCTTTTCACTTGCTGCTTTTAGTATTTTTTCTTTATATTTTTGATAGTTTGATTAATATGTGTCTTGGCATGTTTCTCCTTGGAATTATCCTGTATGGGAATCTCTGTGCTTCCTGGTCTTGATTGACTCTTTCCTTTCCCTTGTTAGAGAAGTTCTCAACTATAATCTCTTCAAATATTTTCTCAGTCCCTTTCTTTTTCTCTTCTTCTTCTGGGACCCCTATAATTTGGATTGTTCTTGCATTTAATGTTGTCCCAGAGGTCTCTGAGCCTGTCCTCAATTCTTTCATTCTTTTTTCTTTATTCTGCTCTGCGACTGTTATTTCCACTATTTTATTTTCCAGTCACTTATCCATTCTTCTCTCTCAGTCAATCTGCTATGATTCCTTCTAGAGTAATTTTTAATTTCATTTATTGTGTTGTTCCTTATTGTTTCTTTGCCCTCTAGTTCTTTTAGGTCTTTGTTAAAACGTTTTTTTGTATTTTCTCCATTCTATTTCTAAGGATTCTGAATCATCTTTTCTATCAGTACTCTAAATTCTTTTTCAGGTAGACTGCCTATTTCCTCTCCATTTGTTTTGGTCTTGTGTGTTTTTTAACCTTGCTCCTTCATCTGTTGCATATTTCTCTCTCTTCTCATTTTGTTTAATTCACAATTTTTGGGGTCTCCTTTTTCAGGTTGTAGGTTCATAGTTCCCATTGTTTTTGGTGTGTGCCGCCAGTGGCTAAGGTTGGTTCATTGAGTTGTGTAGACTTCCTGGTGGAGGGGCCTGGTGCCTGTGTTCTGGTGGATGAGGCTGGATCTTGCCTTTCTGGTGGGCAGGGCCGCATCTGTTGTCGTGTTTTGGGATGTTGCTGAACTTAGTATGATTTTAGGCAGCCTCTCTGCTAATAGGTCGTGTTGTGTTCCTGTCTTGCTATTTGATTGGCATGGGGCATCCACCACTGGAGCTTACAGGCCTTTGGGTCTTTGCATTGAGATGGGGATCTCTGGGAGAGCTCCTCGCCAATTGATATTATGAGGGGGCTGGGGAGGTCTCTGGTGGTCCAATGTCCTGAACTTGGCTCTCCTACCTCTGAGTCTCAGTCCTGACACCAGGCCAGAGCACCAAGACCTGTCAGCCACATGGCCACAAATAGGGGTAAAGCACCTCCCTCATAGGGCTGCTGGGCAGATGAGTGAAATCATCTTTGTCATCTTCCCACATCAGATCTGGTAGCTGGTGGCTAAGCAATCCAATCCACCTGTTCCTAGGATGTGCTTGCCAATTCCCGGTCATATGACGATGATGCAGCCATAGTATTACCCTGTAAATCTCATGAGGCTGACCTCAGATGATTGTTCCCATTCCAGTTGAGCTGAGACTGCTAAGTTTTCATTGCAAACTTTATGCTGTTGTACCTCCTATCCCAGCTCCCCAGCCATACATGTACAGAGGAACCATCCTGCTCTCTACAGCCGGGCTACTGACACTCCAGGAATGCTCTTAGTGTCATCTCTCTCTCTTAGTGGCTTCTGACCTCTTCCAGTTTAGGCAGGTTACCTCTGTGCTTGGTGCATAGAAGATACCCTTTGCCCATATCATTGTTTTGCCCATCTCAGATGTGTTTTCAGTTCCTTTTTCTCAGCCAATATAGTCCTGCATTTTGGTTAAGGACATCCTCTAAGAGCTTTCTAAGAAGAAATAGATGAAGGAAAATGGTGTTTGAGAGTATTCATGAAAATGTCTTTATTTATGTGAGCAGTATTTTGGAATAAAATTCTAGGTGGATAAATCACTTTATTTTTGAATTTTGATAGTTTCTTGCTGCTTTCTTTTGTTTTTCAGTGTTGCTGTTGATCCAAAGTTATTTAAATTTCTTCTTTGTTTTTTCTTCCTAGAAGCTTATAAGAGTTTCCCTTTGCTCTCCATATTCTGATATTTCATAGTGGTTTTCTTGCTGTGTATTTAATGACATCTTTTATCATGAGCATTTGGCGTTCTTTCAATCTGGAAGCTCATGTCTTCCATTGATGAATATTTTCTTGAATTACTTTTTGGATGTTTTCTTCCCCTTTGTTCTCTCTGTCTGTCTGTCTGTCTGTCTCTCTTTTAAACTCCAATTATTTGGTCAAATGCATTGTGGACCACCTGAACTGATTCTCTAGGTTTCTTATTTTTCTCCCTTATTTTCTGTCCTTTTCTTTATTTTCTGAGAGGTTTCCTTAACCTTGTCTTTGATACTTCTTTGAGTTTTAATTTTGGCTTTCATATTTTTAATTTTTAAGAGTACTTTTTCTTTGAATGTTCCTTTATAATAGCTACTTATTCTTGTTTCATAAATGCAATACCTCCTTTTACCTCTTTGAGAATATTAATTCAACCTGTTTGGGGAGGATTCTTTTTCCTCTGCATAAAATATGTTTTCTCAAATGGTGCTGTCTCCCTTCTTTTTGGTTACTTCAGTCTTTCTTTCTCTTGTTTGCACATTTCTTTAGATGCCAAGATATTCTTTTTTCTTTTTTTAAACAGTTACATTTTTTTAAAATTAATTAATTAATTAATTAATTTTTGGCTGTGTTGGGTCTTCTTTTCTGTGTGAGGGCTTTCTCTAGTTGTGGCTAGCAGGGGCCATTCTTCATCACGGTGCACGGGCCTCTCACTATCGTGGCTTCTCTTGTTGTGGAGCACAGGCTCCAGACGTGCAGGCTCAGTAGTTATGGCTCATGAGCTTAGTTGCTCCACGGCATGTGGGATCTTCCCAGACCAGGGCTCGAACCCATGTCCCCTGCATTAGCAGGCAGATTCTCAACCACTGCACCACCAGGGAAGCCCGTACATGCCGAGATATTCTTAATTATCTAAGAATACTTAAGAAAGGGACAGTAAAAATTTTCTAGGAGGCTTTGAGTATGTGAATGGGTTGGTTGACTGTGGTTCCCTCTGTCAGGTTATCTGCCTGGGGCATTTCACTGGGGAGCATTTGTTGTCAGAATCTTTGGGTCTTCTTCTCTTGGGTTGGTATATTTCCCAGAAAGATAACTCCTAGTCTCGTGTCTAGAGAATAGAGGAGTGACTGCCAGCATTTGGGGAAGCAGAGGGCCAGCCCTTAATGACACCATAATTCTCCCAGTCATCCAGTCTTAAAACCTTAAAACTCTTCTAAACTATTATTCTTCCTTTATTCATAAATACAAATTAATGGCTGTATCCTATCTTCCCACTGTATTGCAGGGTATTTGTTAGCAGGACCCAAAAGTTAGAGCAACATGGTAGAGTGATTAAGAGCATGTAATGCAGAGCGGGGCTTGAATCTTTGTTCTGTCATTTGTTAGCTGTGTGACATCTCTAATAACTTTATTATTTCTAAGTCTCAGTTTTCAGCATCTCTCGGGATTTCTTGCAACCTAAAAATTAAAATGACAGTTTTTTTTCTGAACAAGGAAACTTTCTTTGTATATTTTACAGTTTTAAGGCTTTAGATTCCTATTTTTAAAAAAATTAGGCAATATTGGGAATTCCCTGGTAGCCAGTGGTTAGGACTTGGCCCTTTCAATGCCAAGGGCACAGGGTCAGTCTCTGTTAGGGAACTAAGATCCTGCAAGCTGCAAGGCTAAAAAAAAAAAAAATTAGACTATTTAAAAATTCATCTTCCATTTTGATGTACCACAAATCACTTTTCCCTTAATACTTGTGTTAACCATATACAATTTTTAATTTAGAACTGATAGTTTTTCTCACTCCATGAATGACTCAGCCTTTGCTTCTAAATATCCTAGCCATTTATGGGTATATCTTTGAGTTTTCAAGGTCTTTATGAACTACTTATCTGTGCTTTCACTTCGGAAGTATTTTTCTTTGGGTTACATTTATCTCCTAGAACTTCTTTACTAGTGACCTGCATAATGGAGTTTTTTCCATGGTCAATAGTTATTCATTTTACTCTTCCTTAACAGCTCTGAAAACCTTTCTGATGAATGAAATTATAGGAAGTAGTGTCTAGTACGCATATAAACTTTAGCTGTTCCATTCATCAGCAGTGTGAAGTAACAGTAATTAGAGCGAAATTGCAGTCTATGGAAAGTGTTAGGTGTGGCCCATCATCAATGGAGGCAGTGTAGTGCAGTGTCAAGTGTAAGGGAAGCTGTGCAGAGTGTTTTGTCTTTGAGAAGGATTCAGGAATTGGTTACCATACTCTGTTTCTTTTGTAAATAGGCCATAATGAAAGAAGGTAGCGTGATGTAAAAGCATTTAAGATTGTTCAAGAATGAATTGAGGCTGAGGGATTGCTTCCACATAGCACCAGTAAAAAAGGCCCTTTTCATTTGAATCAATGGGAGCTTGAAATATGTGAAGACAGAACTCTTCTTTTTTACTGGCAAGTAGGATACTAAAATATTGTTTGTTTCTTGGTGCAGCATTGTGAGAATTGTTGGTTTAAAAAACCTCTCTCCAAAGATAGATAAGATGATCTGAATTTGACTGTGGTCAGGGAAAGTTTTCTGAGGTTAGATTGCTATTTAGAGATAGGCTTTCACCTTTATTTATTTATTTTTAAAACTCCCACATGCTTTGTAAATAAACTTTTTTGAAATTATACCTTAAGTGCCTCAAAATTCATTCGCTAATTGATACTATCTATGGAAACACAAGACTTTAGCTCTTATTTTATTTGTGATTAGAATGTGAAGATCTGTGCTTTGCAGTGCAGATAATCTTGGTTTCTCTTACCTGGGATTTAAATGCACTTTACTTTTCTGGAGACAAAGCAACAATTACATATTTGAAAGACCTTCCTTTTGTGTTATCTTTCTTGTTTACCTAACAGAATAGTACATTTTCCAACTCTAATAATTTTCCTGTATATTAAGTGTGGTTTACTCTAAAAATCATAGAGACATAAAATGACAAAGGCTATCAGCTCATAAGCCAAACACATTGGAGTGATTTAGCATAAATGAATGTACGAAATTGTGGATAACAATTGTCTGGTAAAAGGGTAGTGTGCTCAGATCTATGCCTGTGTGCCACAGGTCTCTAACCCATATTACTTGGAGGTGATTCTCCCACTCAGTATGTACTAGCTCTGATGGCATGTCTATGTCTGTGCATGTGTGATTTATAGTTTGAACTCTCCTGCTTAAGATGGTTACTCACAAGGAAGAGCTACCTTAAAGACAGTGTGGTAGAAACAGCACTTTTTCATTTGTTTCTTTTAGCTTCTAAGGATCTTGTAAGAGTGAAACATTCTTGATTTATTTTGTCCTTTCATCTATTTCTATATGTATATATGCACATTCACACAAATATATGTATAGATAGATACATAGATGCATAGATGTCTATCTGTCCATGCATTTAGGTATCTATCTATGTATCTATGTATGTATCCGTCTTATTGACATATATATGTATATATATATTTAATAGCTATTTCTCTATCTATCATGCAGATTTTTTATTTTTTATTTTTTTGGCTGATAAACAACCTGGTATTTACTTCTTAATATATTTCTTTTTTTCTCCATATGTTTTTCCCTTCTGATAAAATTATATATATAAGGTATATATATAATTATATAATTGATCAATCAATAGATTTTATTTTATAACAATGAAATCACATTATGTTTATTTCTTTGCATAACATTTTACCAAAATCCCTCCAAGACAACTGGTACAGCTCTAACGAGTTATTTTAAAAAAGTTACATATTACTCCCATGGTAAAGAAGAACCACAATTTATTAATAGGAGCCATTGCTCCTATTAATAGTCATTCATCCCACTCCCAACCAACCTCAGTTTCAGCTATTACAAATAATGCCTTGTCACACATACTTCTAAATACTCTTGATTTTATTTCTACAGGATAGATTATAAGCAGTGGAATTCCTGGTTGAAGTATATATGTATATTTTAATTTTAATCATAGAAATTAAAATTTCTAGAAGAATTACACTTACTTTTTTAAGAGCTTGCCATTCTCATGGATGCAAAATGATATCTCATTACTAAATAATATGCATTTCCATAATTGGCAGTTTGAAAAATAAAATGTATATATATATTTATTTCCATTTGGATTCATTCTTGTGTAAATTGCCTACTAAACCTTTACATGTGTTTTCATAATAGGGGTGGAAGTATCCTCTAAGATGTCTTCAATAATCCCTGCCTCATGACATACATGCCCTTGTGTAAACTTTTCACTTTGTGCACTGGATTTAGTTATCAGCTTCTAACTGGTAGAATACAGAAGAAACAATGGGACATCACTTCTGAGATAAGGTGAAAAAAAGGCTGCATTCTTTCTTGTTGAGTACTCTCTCTTGCTCACTTTGAGTTGTTTACCCTATGGGAAGTCATTTGCAAAGTCATGAGGCTGCCCTATGGAGAGGCCCATGTGACCAGGGAGGGAAGCCTGCTGAAAACCATGTAAGTAAACTTGAAAGCAGCTCTCTTCTTCCTAATTGAGACTTCATGAGTTCATAGTGGCCAACAGCTTAACTGCAACTTTATGAGAGATTTAGAATGAAAGAACCTAGCTAAGGCACTCCTCGCTCCCTGACCCACAGAAACTGTGAGGAAATGAATATTTGTTATTTTAAGTTCCTAAATTTGGGAGACAATTTGTTTTGCAGCAATAGATAACTACTACACATAAGGTTCTTATACTTTTCTCATCAGTTTATAGCTGCTACATTCTGGTTATTTACCTACAACTTTTCATAATCTTTGCAAATATTTTTTTCCAGGTCTAACATGTGCATGTTGGCTTTATTTATGCTACCTTTTGCTGTATTACTTAAGATAAGTTTGCATAGTCAAATATTTTCTCTTTCCCCCCTTTTAATCTTTTGGCCTAATACTAGGTAAAATGCATGACATTCTGTATTTTTTCCTATGATTTTTATTGTTTTATATTTTACTAAAATCTTTAATTCATATGGAATTTATTTTATAAAGCATTACTGGTATGTTATATCTCCTGGGGAAGTCCTCTAAGTTTGTTAGCTCTTTCTTTATGATTTTTAGGTTTTTGTATTTTTGTTCTGTATTTTGGGGTATTTCCTCTACTTAATTTTTCAGGAAAATTAGTCAGGTCTCATCAGTAACATATTCATCTTCAATGTATATATTGTACTTCAAAATTTGCTAACCATGTTTTCTATTTGGGTTGTTTTTTCTTAATTTTGTAATTGAATCATTTCATGTACACTTAAAGTTTGTTTTGTGGCAGGTAAATTCATCAATCTCCATCTGCAGTTCTGTTTTACCAGGGACTGCCTAGTCTAAGTGTTCTACTTTTTTCTCTCTAGCTGCTGGTCCCTGAGGACCAGCTTATTGTTCTCCATACCCTGTGGTGCCAGCTTAATTTTTGGTAGCCCTGTGCAGTGGCAATCCTCCACATGATGGAAGGTTTTGTAGTCCACATTTGCAAGCTTGTGGTGTTCTGCTGGTGAATGCTGTTCTCCTTTAGGACAGCAAATCCAAACCTCTTCATTCCTAGTCTTCTCAGAAGTTTTGTAGTCTCAGTGGTAGGGAGAACTCAGTTTAGCAACTCTTGGCTTCTCTTTATTCTGGGCAACCAGCCTTCTATAACCACTTTTTCTCCCTGAGGTACACATATCTTTTATACCTGCAGAAGTGACATGCCTGCTGGGCCCAGCAGCTGCTCAGTTCTGGAATTCTAGTTGATATTTTGATTAGAGTTGGGGAGATTACAACAATAATGCATGTCAGATGTCTTCTTCCCAGCTTTTCTCCTCACTCCAATCCTAACTCACCATGATATGATTTTCATGTAGTCTATATTACTGTTCAAGGTTATAAAATTGACATTGTTCAAGATAAGCATAAGAACAAATCAGTATTTGTCATCTGTGAACCCTGAACCTGGTAAATTATAAATGTCAAGTGTATATTCCACTGAAAGGGAGAAGGGAATCCAGACATTTGGGAATTAGAACTGAAAAACTTAGGCTTCCTTTTCCAAATTTAAATTATAGTATTTTCTAAAGGAATGTGACATGGGGGGTTGTGGTTTTTATTCTTCTTTTAGTCATCTACAAGAGCTTTTAATGGGTATGCTTAAAGAAAAGAAATAATGAAAAAATATAAGGTAACCTGTTCAAGAAGTTTGAGGAAATTGTGATATACTTTCCATGGATCTATTACAAAATGAAAGGAACAATGAAGCAAACTTCAAACTTTAAGTGAAGGTGAACTTCACTGCAAGTAATTTTTACTTATTCTTTAAATTGATAATTCAATTGAGGTGGAGTATTTCATCAACGACTTAATTATATTCTCTAATTTACATATATATTTGTTTCAGATTAATTCACTTGTGAGTATTCTACTAATAAATATAAAATAACTTGCTAAATGAATAATACTAAAAATGTGTGTAGGTTAGTTCTGTGGTTATCAAAGCAATATAAGTGTACAAAGATCACAATTAGTAAGTGTGACAAGTATTGTGGTGTATTTCCCAATTAAAGTAATTTTTAAACAATCACAAAATCATGAATTAAGGAAAACCCAGACTGTCAAAGTCAATCTATTCTTTTCTTTTTTTTTGCTGTACGTGGGCCTGTCGCTGTCGTGCCTCTCCCGTGACGCGCAGGCTCAGTGGCCATGGCTCACGGGCCCAGCCGCTCTGTGGCATGTGGGATCTTCCTAGACCGGGGCACGAACCTGTGTCCCCTGCATCGGCAGGCAGACTCTCAACCACTGCACCACCAGGGAAGCCCAGTCAATCTCCTCTTTTAGGTGGATTACAAATCTAGTAGGTAATCCTCTAGGCTAGAGGATTATATGCGGTAAGGTGATGCTTCTGCTCATAGAGCAAATTAAGACTTGAGAAACAAAACAAAACAAAGAAATGATGCTTCTAAAAATGGTCTTCCTCTTGGAAATCTACACAAACAGAAAATATTTTAAAGTGGTTTAAGCTGGCAATTAATGTTAGGGACTAACATCAGGGAAATGATAGCTAATGTTGTATTTTCAGTAGAGAAATGTGGGTCTCATACATTCTGCTATATTGTAGCAATGCCCACAGTTGTTTTATCTTCTTGATACACTGGCTTTTTTTTATAAATATGTAAAGTGTTTCTTTGTCTCTTGTAACAATCTTTGACTTAAAGTCTACTTTTTCTGATATTAATATAGATACTCCTGCTCTCTTTTGGTGACGACTTGTATGTAATATGTTTTTCTATCCTTATACTTTCAACATATTTGTGTCTTTGGATTTAAAGTGAGTCTTTTGTAAGTAACAGATAGGTGGATCATGGTTTTTATCTAATTAATTCATTATGCCAATTCCTGTCATTTAATTAGTGAATTAATTTCATGTACATTTAAGTGAATACTTATAAGGAAGTACATGCTTCTGACATTCTTAATTTATCTTTTACATGCCTTATATGTTTTTGTTCCTCAGTATCTCTATTCTGCCTTCTTCTCTGTTTAGCTGTTTTCCTCTGGTATTCTAATTCTCTCCTCACTTCCTTTTCTGTATTTCCTTTTGTTATTTTCTTAGTGGCTACTCTTGAGAATACAATTAATCTTCTAAATATCTAACAATTTAATTTGAATTGATGGCAATTTAGCTTCAATAGTATAAAAAAACTCTTCTTCTTTACAATTCTGTCTCCCACTACCATTTTAGGTTGTTATTGTCACAAGTTATATCTTTTTACATCATATACCCATTAACTTAGAGTTATTATTTTATGCATTTATTTTTTACATCATATAAAAAAGAAGTTGTAAACCAAAAACAAAATAATGCTGGCTTTTATATTTTCCTATGAAGTTACATTTACTGATGTTATTTCTTTGTATGGCTTTGAGTTGCTGTCTAATGTCTTTTAATTTCAGCCTGAAAAGACCACTTTGACATTTCTTGTAGCTTCTGTTCCCCTCAGCTTCTGTTTATATAGAAATGTCTTAATTCTGCTTCATTTTTCAAGAATAGTTTTGCCAAACATAGGATTCTTAGTTGACATGGTTTTCTTTTTCCTTTTAATCACTTTAATATGTCATTCTCCTGCCTGGTGGCCTCCATGGTTTCTGATGAGAAATTGGCTGTTAAACTTATTGAAGACCAGTTATACAAGACCAGCCATATCTCTGTCTTGATGCTTTCAAGAGTTTCTCGTTGTCTTTCAACAGTTTGATTATAATGTGTCTCTGTGTGGATCTCTTTGTGTTTCTCCTAGTTAGAGTTAGTAGAGTTTCTTGGATGTGTAGATTAATTTCTTTCACCAAATTCAGGGTTCTTTTTAAACCATTATTTCTTTAAATATTCTCTCTGTCCCTTTCTCTCTCCCTCTCTTCTTTTTCTGGGACTACCATATTGTGTATGTTGATGTACTTGATGGTACCCCACTGGTATTTTAGGATCTGATCATTGTCCCTTCATTCTGCTCTCTCTCTGTTCATCAGGCTAGATAAATTCAATTGGCATATCTTCAAGTTTAGTGATTCTTCTCCCTGCTCAAATCTGTGTTGAACCCCTCTAGTGAATATTACATTTCACAATTGCATTTTATAGCCTCAGAATTTCTATTTGAATCCTATTTATGTTCATCTCTTTGTTGATTTTCTCTATTTGTTGAGCCATCATTTTCTCTTTAATTATTTGACCATGTGTTTCTTTAACACTTTGAGCATATTGAAGAAAGTTGATTTGAAGTCTCTCTGTCTAGTATGTTTAATCTCTGGGGTGTCTCAGGTATGTCTTCTGCCAAATTCTTTTCATCCTGTGAATAAGTCATACTTTCGTATTTCTTTGCATATCTCATAATGTTTTCTTGTAAACTGGGCATTTTGCATATTATAAGGTGATAACTCTGGAAATTAGATATTTTTAAAAAATTTATTTTGGCTGTGCCAAGTCTTACTTGCAGCACATGGGATCTTTTAGTTGTGGCATGTGGGTTTCTTAGTTGTGGCATGTGGACTCTTAGTTGTGGCATGTGGACTTCTTTTTTGTGGCATGCAAACTCTTAGTTGTGGTATGTGTGGGCTTCTTAGTTGTGGCATGCGGACTCTTAGTTGCAGCATGCGGACTTCTTATTTGTGGCATGTGAACCCTTAGTTGTGGCATGAATGCAGGATCTAGTTCCCCAACCAGGGATTGAACCTGGGCCCCCTTGGGAGTGTGGAGTTTTACTCGCTGGACCACCAGGGAAGTCCCTGGAAATCAGATTTTAATCCTTCCCCAGAGTTTGCTGTTGTGACTTGTTGCGGACTACAGTTGTCCATTTGTTTAGTGGTGTTTCTAAACTACTCTTGCAAAGACTGTATCCTTTGTTATGTGTGGTCACTGAAGTCTCTGTTCCATTATCTCAGTAGTCAGCAGTGACCTGATTGGAATTTCCTTAAATGCTAAAATGTAGTAGCTTCTTTGTACATTAATCACTTCTCTGATTGTTGTAAGGTTTTCTATTAGCATCCAGAGTTTCAAAACAGTTAATTCTGTAAGTTTTTGCCAGCTTAATGGTTGCTTCCACAGGGGAAAGGATCCATGGAACTTCTTTCATCACCATTTTTGGTGATGTTACTCCTTGCCAACATTATTTTATTTACTTTGGGGGAAAATGAATTAGGTGCTACAATTTCATTTTCTCATATTCTTTGTTTATTACTATATAAGTTTTTAGAAACTTTTCTCTTTGATTTCCAAGAACATAGGCTCAAGACGAACATGTAGATGTGAAATGAAAGTCCATGTTTTGGGCTCTGTGAAACTATTATTCTTTCCATAGATGTAATATTTGATCTAATTAAAAATAATTTAAAGGAAATTGTCATGTTAAAATTGAGTTTAATAATTTCCTGTCTTATACTAACAAAAACACAATTTGGAATCATCATGGGAATAGCCTTCTGGGTAATTTTTTTTCCTGTTTGTTTTGGGAATTTTATAGTCTTAAAAAGTTTTAGACTAGCTTTATTCAACTCTTCATTCATCTATCAAATGTATTTGTTTCCAATAATTAATTTCAGTAATATGAATTTTATTTGTTGCTGATGTTCTGGTAGTCTTATGGAATTAAAAACTACTTTCTATAAACTGTAGTTTTATAATGCTATCTGTGTAACTAAAGAAATAGACTAGCACATTTGTCAATATTAAAGAAAGTGTTTTGAAAAATATCTCACAGAAGTTATGAATCTTATGATATGAAAATTCTGTTTCTAAAGAAAAATGTTCAAATACAATCCATGATATATATTGATATCATACTGCTTGACAAAAATTGTATAATATTTATAGAAAGTGAGATAAATCTGTATAAGAATATAATTAAATCTTTGTTTATCTCTACCGTAAAAATGCCTTAGGGGGAGCTAATTTAATTTCAAAAAGTTGAACTTTAAAAAATTTTATACACATCAATTTTACTGTATTTAAATATGAAATATGATAACGATGAATAAACTGGCATGAAATATTCTGCTGGTGCTTTTGAATAGTGTATCTTTAATGTGGCAACTCTTAACAGTTAAAGGAACTTTGACAGTTAAATAATCCCTTCACCACTTAAGTAAAACAGGATTTTATTATTAAGTACATTGCCTGGAAATGGTGTGCTTTTTTCATTCACACTATAAACAGTTTTGTTAGATTGGTAATCCTGCTTGTCAGATTTGTTCACTGTTTGATATTAATCAGTAGGTTTATAAAAGGTACAGCACTGGACTGAAATGAACAGAAAATACATTATAAATAATGTTACCATAAATCACGGAGAGTCAGACACCTCTAACTCTGAGGTGTATAGACTATTTTGACATTTCGTGGGTGGTTTGATAGTTTGCTACTAAACCAAAAGTTTAATAGCAAAGCTACTGTCCATTTCATTACACAACTATTAGAATTGGATCTCCCACTATAAATTTATTAAAATTTCATGGGATATCATTTTTTTTGATTATTTAATACTTAACTTTTAAAAGTTTGTATTCTTCTAAACTATGCACAATAAAAATGCTGTAATTATATCGTAAATTACATAACTTTAAGTCATAAGCAGTTATATCACATATGTCTTTATCTTCTTTAAATTTCTTTCTATAGTTCAGAAAACTTTCAGACCTCACTTTACCTGAATATGCAACTGTATAGTCAAAAGTTTTATTCACCAAAATGTAATTTGTTTAACTTTCAAATGTTGGAATTGATTTGGATGTAGTTTTATAATTTTTTAGGAACTCCAGGCTTTAGAATATGTACTATCCAAGGGGTTGTTATAAGGAGTCATTAAATTAACAACTAGTTAGCGTAAATGATGGAAAATGACTCATGATAATTGTGTATAATCCCTGCGTGAGCATTTAGGTATCTTGCTGTTTTGGCAAATAGGTCTTCATTTCCAAATTATGTAGATTACAGAAATGAATATATACATATTGACCAAAAGCTCTTTGGCCTAAAATGTTCTTTGACTTCTCAATGTTCACTGGCTCTTTCCAAGCCTTCCAGCTTTCCCCATGCTCAGAGTTTCAAGGGGCTGGCAAATTTGAAATGTTTTCCATGCTAAGCTAGTGTTTCCAAGTGGCACAAGAATATTGTTTGATTCTGAATTCTTCTCTCCTAGTCACTCTCTCCTTTCCTTCTTTAGCCCCTAAATCTTGATATTTTCCTCCTAGATGAGACTTTGCTCTGCCATGGCATTGGCCAGATTTCACCAAATGCTGGAGGGCAGTGGGGAACCCAGAGTGACAAGAAGAAGAAATTATGTCCATTTTTGACAGGAGTCAAAACAAGTTAGTCCTGAGTCTACAGTAGGAATGAAGTCCTTAATTTATTGTTTAATGTCTGTTATAATCCTTAAATTACTAGCATATACATGTAAATGAGATGTAGGCTTTCAAGGCTTCTACACCACTAACCCTTTCACTATCTAGTGACAGAGAACTGAAGAAGTCTTCTTAACAGACCTAATTTACAGTGTATTTTCTTTGGTTTTTCTTTTTATGAGCGTGTGATTGCCGGTAAAATTGCAGCCAAGCAACAGGTATTTCAGAATCTGTTTAGGTATGGCAGCTGCATGAACATGTGAACTCAGAGTCAGAAGTTGGAGGCCTGCATTGCAGTGTGCATTTGGAACATGGCAGTAAAATATATTCTCAGGTACATTAGGGAGTTGATCATATGTATGATGAGTTGTGAGCCAGAAAACCTGGCTTCTGGGTCAAGGATTCACCATTACCTCTATGTTCTCCATGAGTCTCTAAAACTTGTGGGCCACAATTTCTTTATAATTAAAAAAAGATTGCACTCTATGGTTTCTCAAGTTCCTTAATACTTTAATAGCTATATGATAATACTGAATATGATATATCTTCACAGTAAATGCCAATGAAAGCAGAAGCTAAACTATGAAATGGGGAGAGGAGGCAGGAAGCAACTATTCTTTAATTGAAAAAAACATATTACATATTATGCATAATGATAGGAAAGGGAATAAAGGAAATAATAGACAAATTACTTTTCTTAGTGAGCAAATGTTTGCAGTTTTTAAGTTTATTCCTAAGTTACAGGACTTCCTTTATAGGGTTTATGCATGACATGAAACTTCTAGAAATACACTAATTTAGTTTGCCTTTCTTTGCTATTATTTTTATAAGATCAAGAATATTTATTATTAATATTAATCCATTAGTGGAGATTTTTATTCAAAGGTTTAAAAAGTACACCGAAGTATTATCTGGGCTAGATTCATTTTAGGAGAAATCATAAACACGGAGAAACCATAATCCTGGTGTAATGTAGGAATCTAATTAAGACTAATGAGGCAACATTAAATTTAATGTATGATGCCTTTTATATGTCTCACCATTAGAGCTGCAGCAAGCTGTTCATCAGAGTTGATGTTCGGTGACTATTCCCCTACAGGAATTCTTCAGAAATCTAGGTTTAGGCTGGCAGTGCTGAGTTTGCAAAGAAGTCAACACAAAAGTAACCATGAGGCTTCCCTGGTGGCGCAGTGGTTGAGAGTCCGCCTGCCGATGCAGGGGACACAGGTTGGTGCCCCGGTCCGGGAAGATCCCACATGCCGCGGAGCGGCTGGGACCGTGAGCCATGGCTGCTGAGCCTGCGCGTCCGGAGCCTGTGCTCCACAATGGGAGAGGCCACAGCAGTGAGGGGCCCGCGTACCGCAGGAAAAAAAAAAAAAAAAAGTAACCATGAAAAGTCAGTGGACAGTTGGAGTCATCTGCTGGTGGACTCAGCTGGCCAATAAATGCAGATATGTTTACGCTGTCGAAAAAGTTCTCTTAGGTTTCAAGGCCTCACTATTGAATTTAGGAACACTGAGATTCACAGTCAATGACCAAAGAACTTAGTCCAATAGAGAAGAGCAGCAGGACAGAGCAGGTAGCAGAGAGGAAGAAGAAGTGATGTTTTAACTGGATTCCTAAGATTTAGGGCCATTACTGATGTGGAGGAATTGAGGAGGATCTGAGGAGAAGAATCTTTCGTGCTAGAATTTGTACAGAGGTTAGCTGATGTGCATATAGGTACAAGAGAAGGGGAACTGGTTCCCAGCAATCTGGAATTAAGAGTTTCACATAATATGATAAACATCTACAGTAATGTCTAGCACAACAAATTACAATAACTGATGTTTATTGGGGTTGCTTTGTGTGTACTAGGCAGTGTGTTAAGTGCTTAATATGTATTTTCTCATCTCGTTCTTACAATAACCCCATGAGGTAGCCATGATTATTGTCCCAATTTTACACGAGGGAACATTGAGGCAAGAGAGATTTAGTACAGACTTACACAGTCAGTCAGTGGCCAGCAGAATTAGAACACAGGAATCTGAATCATGGCTCAAACCCCTAAGGCTAGGGAAATGGGCTTATATTTTCTTATATTTTTATATAAGCCCACATGTGCTAAGATCTGGCCTATACCCCCTGTTGCAAAATGACAATCCCTTCACTTATTTTAAATTTTAAAATCAAAATATCTATTGTAATTTGGCTCCTTAAATAGAAACCTGAAGTTCTCTGAGCTTGGGTCATGTTGCCCTGAAACTTTTAGAAATGGCTTATAAAATTGCAACCTTTCTAGATGTGGGATGATTCTGTTTTATAGAGCAATGGCTTATCCTTCCTAATTGTTTCTGTGTGTTGCCATACAGGCTTTGTACAAAGTTTCTGAAAGTTTGAATTCATAGCCTTTTGGATCCTGCTGGTCCCCAGGGGATAGTGATTCAGCTTCATTGATGGTTCAGGTAGAGGCAAACCGTGTATATTCACAGAAGACCACGGCCCAAATTCACTAACTGACTAACTAACAATATTAAGTTTAGCATTGTGGGAATTATAAGATTGATACTCAGAAGGGAAGAAAAACCACTTTTTTGCTGCTTTCAGTCATTCCTTGTCTATCTTAACTCTTTATAGTCTTTCTTTTTCTTCTGGCCCAACATTGCTGCAAAAATTACCACTTTAGAATTAGTAAGTAGCAGAGCTGAGAGTTAAACCCAGGCCTTGTGGCTCCTGCACCCACATACTTTACTACTCACTGCACTGACCCTTACCCTGAGAGTTACTTTCCTCTGGTAAACTTGAAGATTTTCCCTTTTAATTGCTTTGGTAACTATTAAGCTAGAACCTTTTAAACATGCAAGGCAAACTGAAAAACTTGGTTAGCGTGAAGGTGAACGAATCCTCTCTGGACAGAGCTACGTTGTTGATAGAGTTCTAGGTCACACTTTTCAATGAAGTACATTATACAGAATAAGACCAATGCTTGAGTGGGTGTGAATTATAGATTAGCTTAAACATGTATACTTTGATTTAGAAACCATAACAAAAGATCTTTTCTTTATGACGAATGTAGCTTACAGGCATTTGCACACTGTGGTGACAAAGTGGAAAACTCTAAACCAGTTGGTTAATTCATTTTCTACATGCTAATGCAAAACTAGAAAGATGAAAAGCACAAATAATTTTTAAAATATCTCCTCATAATTTGGGATGGGTTACCTGCCTGTCCTTTAAAACAAATGCTTAAGTAAGTGACTGTCCAGTGGTCCCACTAAGGTTTCTCAAATGACATATATCCCCCCTCCTTTTCTGGACTGATGATTTCTTTAAAAGCCATTCTCCAATTGTTGTTTTGCTTTCTCTGCTTTAATGTGGTCTATGGAGTTCATTAGATCCAGCGTGTTAATGGCATCAGCTGGGTTTAGGTTTCATTGCAGCTGAACCTCACCATCGCTAATCACTTAGCTAACATATGCCGATATCATGGTACCTAATGACTCCTTCTGCAGTGACTACTTTATATTCCCATATCTCCCCTTCTGGAAGACCAAAGTAACATTGATTATCAGTGTGAGCTGAAGAGGGTGGGAACACTGATGGCTTCCTCTCTCTTCGACAACAACATATATACTTGGTTCAGGATCTTTCAGCTTTGCTGGGCATTTTCAGTGATCTGTTTTCATCCCCTCCTCCTTCCTATCCAGGTCATATGGTTGTCATATGAGGCAAAAATCAGGGGCTTCCATTTCCAAAACAGTATAGAATTTTTCCATTTGCTGCTCAGTTTTTGCATCCAACATTGTCTAGGCTTTGAAGTGGCATAGCTCAGAGTCACGTTAGTTTACTTTCTGCAGTCTCATTGCTCCCTGGGGACATTGAGTGAGTGGGAAAACATTGCAGATGTATAAGGACAGTATATTGCTCTTCAGAATTTCTGGTATTCTGAGATAATTTTGATCTGTTTATCTTAGTTTTGGTTTTCTTTGATATTTGAGACCTGAATAAAAGGCACTGTCCAATCTTTTTCTCTGTTCCTTTTCTCCTAATGTCATTACAAAGGGAAAGATGAGGGCCTAACATTGAGGAGCTGCTGGCTTTCGGGGGGGAGACGGTGGGCAGCAGCACAGTGTGATGGCAGAGAGAAATTCTGCTGCAAGGAAGATACTGCCCAATTTTTTAAACTTAATAGGATTAGTCATGGGAACTATTTTTAGCAGAAGTTCAACTTTATCCATGTATTTTAATGTGGGAAAATTGTGTCCTTTTCCCTCTGCTAATGTTTGATGTATTCCAGCCCTCCTGTGAGCGTGTTTGAGTATCTTAGGGGATCTGGAGTGGAGGAGAACTTCCTCTCGGATTCTCTCTGTTTTCTTTCGTGAAAATGACATTCCAAAGCTGTTTCACTTTCTGACAGGAAATGGAGCCTTGCCAAAAATGATTAAAGTCCGAGAAAGCATAACAGTTCCAAAGCTGCAGCCGTGCTTTAGGAGTCCTGAGTTTGACATGGTGTCAAACAAATGTGAAATATTGTTTAATAAATTTGAATAATTCAGAGATAGGAAAAAATCATTCTTGGCTTATAGCAGTAGTGGTTTGAATTAAGTATGTAAAAGACTATCTGCATCTAATAAATTGAAATAAATACCTAAATACACTTATGTAAGGTTAGCCTAGCCTATGACTTTATTCCATTATACTAGTTATATGTGTGAGATGAAAGTCTTATTTAAAATACATGTAAGTTTTAAAGGGTATACATTTCTGCAGTGTGTAAGGGAAACGACTTCTGCTTATGTGACCAAACCTGTGCATAAGGGATAATTTTTAAAGTTATAATTAATTCAAATAAATTCATCAATAAAATCACTTAGACTAAAATAGTTTTGTTTAAATAGACTAAATAATAATTGAAAACTTTAGTCAATATTTGGAATCATAAGCCCAAAGGCTTTTTATATAATAGCAGCCTCAATTATTTCACTGACAATCCTAGTTAAATTATTTTCCCTTTCCACCAGAGAGTTATGCATTTATGTAGTTAACTGTGTGCTCCCCCTTCTCACAAACCTGACCAAGAAAAAAAGCATCTCTCTCAAGTCAATAAAAGATACTACTTAAAAAAACTCCTTGAGGGGCTTCCTTGGTGGCGCAGTGGTTGAGAGTCCGCCTGCCGATGCAGGGGACACGGGTTCGTGCCCCGGTCCGGGAAGATCCCACATGTCACGGAGCGGTTGGGCCCATGAGCCATGGTCGCTGAGCTTGTGCGTCCGGAGCCTTAAAAAAAAAACACAAAAAAAACCCTCCTTGAGTAAAAAGCTTATAAAACATGGTATTTTTTTTAGCTCCTTTGAAAGACAATTATTAAAATAAACTAATTTTATTATTTATTCTTTTCACTCTTTTGGGTATATATTTGGAATATATGTTTTTGGTGCAAAAAGTTGAAAGTTTTCTGTATCTACTCACATTCAACGGACACTACAATTCATGACCACTTTTTAGACAAGCTAAATTGATTAGAGAAGTCATTCAATGTCATTGAGTACCATTTGTCACTTCATAAACAGCTACAATCTGCTGCCTACAAATGCAGAAGGACTGCCAAATAAATCACATCAAATGGTGGGAGCAGACAGTATCCCTTCATCTATAATTGGTACAGCCTCTCCTGTCACGTTTGTTCATTCTTGTGATTCTGGTGTGGATTGACACTGACATGGAAAGGGCAGCCCCTGTCAAAGACGTTAGAGAGTCCGTGTTTCGGTGATGTACGTGCTAATAGATATCCATCATAATATTACATTAATGTCACCCATGTATCAAACGTACAACTTAACCATCTAGATATCAGATGATATGCCCATGTGGTTCTGTACTAACAGGAGATAAACTCTTTGACTTCGAAGGGAAATTGATAGATACCAGAGGAAATAACATGGTTAAGAGATCTATAAGAAAACAGTACAAACGTAGCTTGCATGTGCGGTTTCACTGGACATAATTGTAAAGCTCTATCGTTTACTTCCTGTCACATTTTCGTAAAATATGATCATTAAATATATTATTTTTTTGCTAATTTCCAAACAGCTTCATTTTAAGAATTCTTTTTCTTTCCTTGTCAAGCAAAAAAAATGGCCCCTATTACAATTAATGCTTTATATTATGTCCCAGGTTTAGGCTTTAATGAAAATCTGCTTGCTTAGGATCAAAACTCTTTCCCCCTGCAGTATCTGTGTGTGTGTGCAATGTGCACCTGTGTATATAAGCACATACACGCAGGCTTTTGTATATGTTATACCATACTGCCACACTAATGTTAAAAATTAACATAAATTAATGAAGACAATATACTTCCATAATATCAAGTCTTTAAACACTGTAGACTCCAGGGAGATGGAAATGGACTTCAGTTGTTGCTGAAACATCTCTAATATATTGAATTCCACTCTGCAGAGATAATGGCCATGTCCACATGACAAACTGGAAAATTCAGTATTACATTAGAACAGCTTTGTCTTATTGGACTTCTACTACTTGCCAGGAGCTTTGCAGATATTATCTCTTCCCACTTCACTGTAAGTAGGAGAGGTGGATATTTTTATTCCCATTTCCTAGGTGAGGAAATGGAGGCACCAAGAAAATAAATAAGGTGAACAGTATCATCCAGAAAGAAAAAGAACTAAGATCCTGGGGTTTAGAACAGTCTGGATCCAAACCCTTTTACACAATGATATGCCCTCAGTCAAACTTTGAGAACTCAAAAAAATCTTTGAGAGATGAACATACAGTAATAATGCCAACAGAGAAAGGAGGCCAATTCGGATTCTCTGAAAAATTTCCCCTGTCTGCAGTACCACGTTACTTGATCTTGGGAGCAGAGGTGTCTGCAGAAATGGAAAATTCTCGATGAAAACTCAGGCTTGGGCTTGCAATACTCTTAGCCTCCCTCACTGTGGCATCCAAGATGAAAAGCCTGTCCAGAAGAAAGTGGATAGGTGTGGGACTGCTGGGGCTCACAAAGATGCTATTTACTATGTGTATTAAAAGAAGCCAGTCATTCCAACAAAAGATTCTAATTTTACTGTTTAATTAGCGAGAATCCTCCACATTTTTTTTTTTTTTTTTACTTTCTATGAAGAAAATAGCCCTTGGAAAAATGCAGGACCATTTTCCTTAGTAATGAAGGGAATTTACAAATAACTATTGGAAGGGTCTGCTTCATTTTTCTGAAGGAGTTTATTCCCTAGAAAAAGTTGGATTCAACTGGAGACCTGGAGAGGAGTACATCATAAGAAAAAAGTTGCTGCAGCTTTTTTGAAAAGATCCATTACTAGAAAACATGATTTTTCTGTAGGTTGATTCAATTAAATTCTATCAGCCATACTTGTTGACATGGAATTTGTTTTAAAAAGGTATACTAAACCTATTGTTCTTTTCTAATAGATAGTCAAAAGGAAATAGACATGAATTCATTTGAAAATAGGTTTGGACAAATAAATGGCAGAAGTAATTCTGGTTACTTGATCTGAGTTACAAAAAATGGCATTCTCCTATTGATAAACAATGCAGAATTGACCAATATCCAAAGCAGGCAGCTTGCATGGGACTATGCTCATTGTCAACAAATGTTGGGAAAAGGTCAATGGTTAATTAAATAATCCATCACCTCAAGATAGAGAGTAGTTCTCAACTCTGACAATCAGTGACAGGAATATTAAAAGGTCAAGAAATGAGTTACAATATATTCTGTTTTGTTATTATGTATTATAAAGATGTGATTCTATTAAAGAAGTGGAGGGTAGAAAAGGTTCATATCCTACTAGAAACATGCTTCCTAAACAAATACATTTTGGATTATTTACTGATACGAATACTGTGAATTCTCCTGGAGCCAGAGGCTTCTTTGAATTTTTGTACTTTTTGAAAAAAGATGTTTTTTATAGAGAGTGTTTTGTCTCAATACTTGAAAAAGTACATGAGTTGTAGTGGGGGTCGGGAGAAAAGCTTTTTTTTTGAGAATTACTTTCACTGGGGCTTGGTAATTTCAAACCGTTATTTGCTTTGTAAAAGAACATCTTTGCAAACGTGGTAGCTTTTAACTGCAGACTGCACTTTCTTCCGATGCTGGATAACTCAGTCACTCTCAGAGACCAGTAACATCTCCAATTTCCTTACATCAAGTCCAGAAAAACCCTTTTGTAAGTTAAACGTGCTACACAAACCTGATGTATCGATTTGACCTAATTTTCTTTTGCCAGGATTGTCTTCCTCATTATCCTTTCCAGACATTCGTTCTTGTTCTTGTTGTTTTACAACGGGAATTCTTATTTAATTTGGGCTGCCTTATCTAGCAAAATTTCTTTCTCCATTATCCTCCCTTATTCCTTCTTCCTGCCCCAGAGTGCCATTGATTCATTCCGGGTTTTCAAGCTTCGAGTGTAAGCATTTCTTTTTTCTGTGCTGTAGGTTGACTAAACAAGAGACTACTCATTTTCGTCTTTCCACCAGCCTTTCTCCTTTACCTCTTGTGGCCAAAATATGGAACACAGACAACTAAAAGAGGTACCCCAGAATAACTGCTTTTCAGGAAGCCATAAATCATGTGTGATTAAAGTAATTGGCAACAATAGAAAGAAAACATGTTCCTGTGCTTTGGCTCTTTAGTTTTGAATGTGAGAGGAAACTAGTTACCAGTTGAGATCACCACAGGTTGAGGAGAGATAATGCTTTATTTGAATAGAAAAATGAAGCCTCTTACTTGTCCCTTGAGAAAGTGGGTCTTGTCGAGTAATGGTCTATGGCTACGTCACTCTGCTGAAATGTTCATTTATATGGCTTCTAAATGAGGGATGCTTCGCCAGGGACTTTGACCCATGACTGTCCATGGCTTTACCCCCTTGCTGTCTGGGTGAGTACTGCTGTTTCAAATATGGGCAAGTGTTATAAGATTATTTTATCTCTTACTGTAAAGCGTTTTGAGAGACTTTGTATGAGAGGCAATATAAAAATAAATTGAATTGAACTATGGCTTCACCTCCCCACTTTTTAGTGCTGAAAACTTTAGAGCAAAAAGTGCAGTGCTGTGACAAAGGACAAGATTAAGACGATGTCAAGAAAATGGTCAGCTCTGGAGAGCCCTGACCCTCCAGGAGGGGTGTGTGTGTGTGTGTGTGTGTGTGTGTGTGTGTGTGTGTGTGTGTGTGGTGTGTTAGTTGTTGTCACATTTGCCTATGTGTTAGTTTAAACCCTTTCCACAACTGTGATAAATCATATTTGTGTCCTTAAGTTAGTTATTCTGAGTCATAAGATATCCAGAATCTACTTCCAGTTAATGCATTTCTATGAAGAGAAGAAGACTTCTTAATTACACAAATATCTCTTTTACATAACATATCACTGTGCATTAAAAGCCCCCTGGTTAGCCTCCGAAAGGTGGAGGTCTGAACCATATCATATTACTTTCAGAATCCACAACTGTAATACTTTTTCTTTTAAAATAAAATAATCTTGGCTTAGGGTAATAGGTTTTTCCTGTAGAAATGTGATTTTGTATTTTATGACACTGCATCAATACATTATTTTAATAAATGGCTCTTGGTTCACCAGAAGTGCTGTATTTTGACAATATCAGCCAACCTTTTCATTTGTTTAAGCAGGAAAAGTAGGGTGCCAAAATAAAGCTACTCCAGAAGAATGTCTCAAGAATGTTTATGAAAACTCGGTTACAGCTACATTTATTAGAGTTAAAGCATAGTATTAATTTGTCATGCAGAATTCCAGGGAAGTGAGTAATTTCTGTATTTCTCTAAATGCCAGTGTTTCATATTTTGAGGTAACAATTTGCTTGTAAATATGAAACTAGCAACATAGACTATAATGTGACAAAAGGTATCAGAGATTTGTCATTATCTGGCAATAGTTATTGGATATATTTGCTGCCACGCTATGGCATTTCTCATAAAAGTAAGTTGGAGAATGAAAAGATTTATCACACCGGGCTCTCTGACAGTGGGCCAGAACTTTTAATGAATTAGATGATTTACTAGAGGTTAGAAGCGGCCACCCACTCCCTGTCTTCACAGCACAGAGATTTCCTTAGCACACCTCATTCTTATCTCCATCAAGGCTCTCTGAGACTGTTTATGGATAAGCAGTTCAGTCCATGGAAGATCAGACGTTTTTCAAAGTTGTGACCACACTGACTATTAAGTTATCAAAATACAGAGAGCAAATCTCTTCCCGGACCCAGAATCTTTCTTGCTTATAAGGTTGCAGAGAGCTCTCCCCTGTAGATTTGTTGTTTATGACTCCTTTTTATCTCAAGCTCTCAACAATATTTTTGCATAGTGAGTAGATTATCCCAGGTATCCTGGGGATAAGTAGGAATATTATTGTCTCCTGGCAGTACATGGTGCCTCTGGGGCCTGAAAAAATGAATACCCCTTCAAAGGTGCTTATTATCTTAGGATGGCACAGAGACACTCATAGTCACTCATTTTTGTGTTTATTCTTTGTGGGACAGGGTGCTCTGGTTCAGAAGGGCCACTTTCCTAACCCAGAGTTAAGATAACAGAAATATATATATAATATATGCACACAAGAATGCATATATTGGCATTTCTCTTTTAAATGTTTCATTTCATAGAAAATACAGTTGTACTTAATAATTTATATGCAGAAGTAGAAACAAATCTCAGGAGCAAGACAGGAGGGAGAGATGTAGTTTGCAGTTTATCAAGTTACAGGCCCTAATACCATATTTTTACTTCTGCCCTGCAGTAGACTGAATGTTTGTATCTCCCCCAGAATTCATATGTCAAAACCCTAATCTCCAGTGTGATGGTATTAGGAGGTGGGGCCTTTGGAAAGTAATTAGGTCATGAGGGTGGAGCCCTCATGAATGGGATTAGTGGCCTTATAAGAAGAGGCATGAGAGAGATGATGTCTCTCTCCACCCTGTGAAGACATAGTGAGAAGGCAATCATTTACAAATCAGGAAGAGGGCTCTCACCAGAACCTGACTGTGCTGGCACTTTGATCTTGGACTTCCAGCTCCCATACTCTGAGAAATAAATTTTTGTTATTTAAACAGCCCAGTTTATGGTGTGTCATAATAGCTGAACTGACTGCTTCCCTCTACCTCCACAATTGTATGTATTTTCCATTCAGACCATGACTCCATTTCTTTTTTTTAATTTTAATTTTTAAAAAAAATTAAGTATAGTTGATTTACAATGTTGTGTTAGTTTCAGGTGTACAGCAAAGTAATTCAGTTACATGTATACATATATATGCATACATACACACACTTATATATTCTTTTTCAGTTTTTTTCCATTATAGGTTATTACAAGATATTAAACATAGTTCCCTGGGCCATACAGTAGGTCCTTGTTGTTTATCTGTTTTATATATAGTGTTTTGTATATGTTAATCCTAAACTCCTAATTTATCCCTCCCACCCCCTTCCCCTTCAGTAACTGTAAGTTTGTTCTTCATGTCTGTGAGTCTGTTTTGTAAATAAGTTCATTGGTATTATATTTTTAGATTCGACATATAAGTGGTACTTCATGGTATTTGTCTTTGTCTGACTTACTTTACTTAGCATGATAATCTCTAGGTCCATCCATGTTGCTGCAAATGGCATTATTCCATTCTTTTTTATGGCTGAGTAGTATTCCATTATATATATATATATATATATATATATATATATATATATATATATATATACACCACATCGTCTTTATTCATTTGTTGAAGTGCATTTAGTTTGCTTCCATGTCTTTGCTTTGGTAAATAATGCTGCTATGAACATTGGGGTGCATGTATCTTTTTGAATTAGAGTTTTTGTCTTTTCTGGGTATATACCCAGGAGTGGGATTGCTGGATCATATGGTAACTATATATTTAGTTTTTTAAGGACGATTACTCCATTTCTAAATGGATTAATCAACAGCTAACATTACAGCCTGGGGCTTTACTGTATCACCTTTGTTCTCTTTTTCCCTCTTCTATACTTATGCACTGTCTCTGCAGCTACTGTGCATACATTCGCTGTGCACCAGGACACGAGATCATTTACTTTTGCTCAAATATGCCTAGTGTTTTCATGACTATAGGCCTCCATTCGTGCTGATCTCTAAGAGTAAATTCTCTTTCACCATCTCTGAGTATTGAAAACCCACTCATCTTCAGTCCTTCCATAATCCAAGTGGCAGAGATGAGCCTCAGTTTTCCATCTGCGAAATGAGGAATATATAGCATTCCCTTTTATCATGATTTTGGCAATCAAGTGAAAATGTTTGATACTCTAGTAAAATGCCCTGGTGTTCTTCAATTAATCACTTCTCTGAGAACCAGGAATATGTTGTACTCAAAACACTCAGCCTCTTATTATGCATGCATATGGAAATATCTTTTTCTATGCCTGTAGGCCTTGACGAAATGCTGAACATTATTTATGTCTATATAAATACCTAATACTTATAATATACTGGGGGCTCTAGACTTAGTGGGAATTTAATACATATTTTTAAAAATGGCCTGTCCCATATGTTCAATGTCCCAAATGTTCCAACATACATCTTGGACTATTTAGACCAGTACCAAATTGAACTTGGTATTAGTCCAATTCACCAAGCTTATTCTTGCTGCAATGCACCCATTACAATAAGTGCTCCTAGTTGCTACCTTTGGACATACTCTGCCAAAGAGACATGATATATGAAATACACCAACGTCACTTTTTAGTTCTGCATGACTTTCTTACAGTAACACCGTCCAACTGGCAAGTTGATGAAAGCCTAGAAATGGAACTTCATTTACAGGCTCTCCTGGTGCTTATAGATCATACATTTACTGCTTCATTTGTAGCAGTGTTTGTGCTGGTTTGTCTGTATTTCAGATAGCAACGCCATGAGCAAAATATTCGTACTCTGTGGTGTGAGGGATACTTTACTTCAAGTGGCTTCTCTGATGCCAAAGGTACCATTTATGGCACAGAGAATGAAGGAGGCAATTAAAATATGTGACTTTGGTATTGCCACGTGCCAGCTGACATAGCATAATGTGACAGGCACACAAAAGAACTGTAAAATGCAAGACTTCTGAAGATGTGGTGGGCTCCTTTATCAGAATTTTAAGACTGGTGAAGATAAACTGTCTTTGCTTATTAATGGAGAGATTTGACACATTCCAGAAGCTGAGCTGTAGAGTCTCATTTTTTTCTCCATATCATTTAAGCATCATCTTTGATATCAACTGACCAGCTAGTGGACTAGGAACAACTTTGCCTTTTCAAAAATCTATACAAAAATGCCTCAAAGTGTTTTGGGTATATTTATATATCCACAACCTATTTTTCCCCCTCAGAGGAAGCTGGCCTCTTCAAAATGTGTATGGAGACACAACTTTTGTATTGGCAGCTTAGTGTCCCGCTCAAAACCACATCCTGCAAGGCACTGAGTGAGAGACCAGAGAATCCTCATGACGCCATCTTTAGATTGAGATCACATGGCTCTGAATAAGCCTGCTCTAGAGCTAGTAATTTTAGGTTTAAACATTTGCCAAATTGAGTTTCTCCAAACTGCATGTACCTTTCACCTCTGCCAATCAAACACAGAAGTTTAAACTATATGGAAGGAAAAGAGCAGCAGATCCCTCCAAATATCCATTATGCTTATATTTTGAAGAAAGAAATGGAAAAAAAAAATTTTTTTTTAAACAAAGAGGTAAAGTTCGCCTCTTGGGCAGGGGCTTTCAAGTTCTCATATGTCTCAATGAAAGCCAACCTAATTAGTATAAATCAGAATTTTGTATTATAGACATTTGAGTATAATGAGTTCTATTATGACAGATTGCAATAGGTAAGATATATGCTATTCAATGGAAAAAAATAAATATGATTCATTTCTTCATTAGAGGATGCTTATTTATAGTGCAATATATATCTACCTCCACTTTGACTTTAAAGTTTTGACAGTTTTTTAACTATAAAATTTGATTTTGTTGTGGCAGTGCACTATTCAAATGATAGCTGCAGTACAGCTGCTATCAGTGAGGGAGATTTATTGCTTCCCTACATGGATAAGGATATATGCATATTTACTTTTAGTTTTATTGCTGATGTCCTGTATTTTAATGACACAAGGTGAGATAAAAGAACATTATAATCAAGAAACCCTGCAAATACAAATGGCATACTTCTTATGAAACTTTGTTTTAACTGTATACAAATTCCCTGTCTTTTCTTTCAGTGAAACAGCCTAAATTGGTAGAGAGCTTATACTCCTGCAAGTTCCCTTATGCTTGTTTTTGGCATTTCTTTCACCAAAGACCCTGGAGAGGAGAAGAAAGGAAGGGAGGAGAGTAGACAAGATAGGACAAACAAGAAAAGAGAAGAGAGATGAGTGAGTAACGTAAAGTAGTTCAAATAATTTTGTGTGTGTGTGTGTGTGTGTGTGTGTGTGTGTGTGTGTGTGTGTAACTAATTCCTGACGGAGGGTGGTTGATTTGAAACTTGGGATTCAACTTCAAGCCAGTTTGGAAGCACATAACTTGCTGCTCAATAGACAATAAAGAAAAGGAATTGAAAGTTGAAAAACTTTTTTTCCAACTGATTTTGTCTCATTCTTTTTCTTAATATTGTCTTGAACCAATAACCTAGTGACAGATGGGTAGAATTCACAGTTCTTGGCAGTTTTGATTAGATCTGATAAGCATTCAGATCTATTTGGTATTGAAACAGAGTTGGAAATCACATGAAGACAGCCTTTCTCAGAAGAGTCCCATTACTTGGTAGTTTCTGATGGGTTGAAAGTACTGCTAGGAGGGTCTTTGGAGTATTTGGGGATTTCAGGATTGATATCAGGCAACACAGAAGTGCCTGATGTGCTTTCAATGGTATTCATGACATTCTGTAAGACAGAGAAAGGTTTTGATGTGTTCTTTCATTATCCCAAATCCTTGAACTTTCCCATATACTCATTTCCTCCTCTCATTTTTTTTTTGTTTAGACTTGTGGGTTTAGAATGCTATTTTAATTATTCCTATTTAAACACTAATAAATCTGTGAAATTAGCAAATTTATGCACCCTACAGCATATGAGATTTAAGGAGACCTGTTTTGATCTTTCAGTTACCAGAGAAGTATTTTATAGCTCTCAAAATTTCATCACATACCTATTAGAAAATAAATTGGCAATTCAAAAGTTGTTGAGTAAGGAGACCAGGTTATTTTACCTGTACTTATAGAAAATGAAAAGACAGATTCCTGCTGCCTCTTTCCTCCTTTTCTCAGTCATCTGGTAGCACTGTTGGTATTTTAAGCTAATTTGATGTTTTAGGTACTCACTTTTGCACTGTAGTCCTATGTGGGGATTGTTCTTTACTCTTTAGCCATATGTAAACCACATTTCCTTTACATATGTATCAGACTGCAACTCCTAAAAAGTTCGTAGGTGTCTTTTTAACAAAGTCCAAATTGCTGCCCTTCTGAATTAGACAGTTTTGGTACATGAATTATTGTTCCTGTAATAATTGCTTGCAACTGAATAACACATGGAGACCATCTTCGATAAATATAGAAATAACTGAGTTTGCTAAATAGTCTTTGCATTATTTCATTATAAAGTTATGCCAGTCAATTAACTCCAGCATGTGAACACATTATGCACCAAATACTGAAATGAAAACATGAGGATCCTACGGCCTTGAATGATTTGATACCTGTTTTGTGGGGGATAGTGGGAGGGAGGTACTCACCTCCTTATTTCCTCATGCATAAATGTCTTGGTTTAAAAATACTTATTAAAAATATGAGTAAAGCTCCAAGATAACTATTTTTTAGTACCAGTCGCCCTACCCTCCATCACTAGCCCCACTTCCCACCGTATAACCGGGCAACCAATGACAGATTTTACTCCTAATGGATATTTTACCCAGATCCATTTTAAAGATTATGGACATATGGGTTCTAATTTTCAGGTGTTTTCTAAATAAACCTTTAGTGTGTATGTGTGCTTATGGTAATTCAGTTTTCTCGTTGATGTGAAAAAACCTATAAAAATGTAGAATTTCATACATTCCCGTTAAGATTTTAATATTAAACTTTATAAGTGACAGCACTTATCAAAAGTATGAAATTTTACTTTGAGTTATACAGATGAGAAAACATCTGGTGAAGAGAAAATCATCACATGAATAAGATTACAAATAAATTTAAATTATTTTTGGCAAGTGCTTAACCATATTTTATCCTAAAATTAGTCCTGTCACTTGATTAAAAGTAATGACATCTTTGCTTCAGTAAACTTAACATAATAATAATAATTATTAGAATAATTTAAAAGTAATAATTTGCTTTTCATTTATTTATTTCAAATTCCGTAGCCTAAAGATGCTGCAGAACTTAACTGATTGATGGATGGATTTCAGTTTAATTTATGCTTCCTCAGCACACCTGGATTGATCATTTTTGATAGGATCACCTGATCACCAGTTATTTAGTAACTGGAACTTTGAGTAAACTGTCATATATCCAATTTTAAACTTTGAAGAAGTTTGTAAATGGTCCCTCTCTAAAGTGGGCAGGTAAAGTTGAAGGATTAAAATTTTTCAAATTCATTTTCATTGAGGATGCATTGTCCCTTTTCTCATGGAGAAGAATGGCTCCATCATCCTTTGCTTCCAAGTAGTGACTGCATTTGGGGTTGGATGGGTGAGAGGGTGGTGGTACGAAGAAGTAATTAAGAAACCTGGTCCTGTATTGGGAATTTGAAAGCATCCTAGCATGTCATTCCTACAGCAAGCCTAGAAAATAGTATGATTGGACACGTTAAGTAACTGAGGAATAGAGAAATTAGGTAAGTTGTATAAGGTCACCCAGCTATATGAGGCACAGTCAAAATGCAGGAGCTGCCAGAATAATCATTGAGACTGTAGACAAACGTTCTCCAATAGATATATGCGAGCCGCAGATACAAGCCTCATATATAATTTTAAGTTTTCTAGTTACGTGCAAAGAGTAAAAGGAAACAGGTGGAATTAATTACAATAATGTATTTTACCAAATGTACCTTTTTTATTTCAAGATATGATAAAATTACTATTAATACGTTACATTTTTCTCATACTGTACAAAATTCAGTGAGTATTTTCACTTACAACATGTCTCATTTTGAGCTAGTCACGTGTCAAGGGCTCAGTAACTCTGTATGGCTGGTGGGCACCATATTGGACAATATAGCATTAGAGTCCTTGAGAAACCAAAAGTGGCACACACAGTATTGTAATTGATTAACTAGTAATCATTGAATCATTAACTAGTAATCAATGAAAATGGCCAGAAATTCCAGAGAAAATGATCCTCCTGACATAAACATCAATTTAGGGCCATGCAGGGGTGGTTTCGTTAGGGAAGGATATATTTCCTAAGGGAAAATGCTACCTTGATAAATAAATTAGAGCACGGAGTAGCACAGAGATGTTCAAGTCTGCTAGTTGGTGAAGCTCAAGAGACATGGTTTCCTGCCTTCATAATCTTATTAATTCAATCAACAAAGATTGTTAAGTGCTACTGTTAGGAAAGGATCGCTACCCGAGGTGCACAGAAGCCAGTACTATGGCACTGGCTTTTGAGAAGAGAAAGACCTTTATTGTGAGGTCCACTGGCGAGGAGACAGGAGGCGGGGCTCAAATCTGTCTCTCCTATCCAGGGTTCAGGGTGAAATTTAAGGAGTTAGGAGAATTTCATACTTGGAAGCGGACTGGCTGGTTTTGAATCAGTAATCAAGCTACTTGGGCTCCTGAAAGCCAGATTTTTCTTATTGAAGGATTTGCTTTGTAAAGAGCTCTGGTGGCAACATCTCTATTCTTTGAGTTCTGTAGGCTGAAGATCCTTGTTCTGAGGTCATCATGGAGACACATATTCCTATCTTGCTTATGCGTAGTGATGTCTCTGTAAAATAACTCCAGGTTTGATTAATCAACAACCTGTTTTAAAGAAGCAAAACCAGTTTAAAGTGGTCAGTGTTTTATGTGTTATTTCACCACTGTCTCTGAACTGCAGTAGGTATTAGAAAATAAAAACATAAATATGATGTCTGTCTAGCCCATTGTTCCAAGAGGTCTGCCTGCTAGCCTGTGATATGCCAACATATACATTCAAAGAGAGAGGACAAGTTTTTTTTACAACTGGACATCAACAAATATTCAAAGGGACTGAAGGACCATCCCAGCTATACCAGCTAGCTCAATGCCAGAGACATTATCTGTATGTACAAAAGGCAACCAATCTAGCAAAGAAAAGCAGTAAAAAAGTTCATCTAGAAAATGGCCAGGTCCAACTGTTAACATATGGCCTTCGTGGCTGGGAAGATTTTAGAGTCTGCAAAAAGGGATTGGCAGTGAAATAAGTTCACCTAAAAAGAGGATAGAGGATACAGGTGTTTAATGGCTGGTGTAATTAATCAGTAGCTCTGCTTATAATTTAACTATATTGGTTTTTAAGTTCTTTTTAAATAATTGCTTTCTTCCATGTGGACTTCCTCACCCAATAAAATGAGAAGAATGTGCATCTACCTCATAAGGCTGCTGTACAAAATAAATTAATTAAGAACATGTCTCTGGTATATCATGGCCTGGGTTCAAACCTTGGATCTGCCTCTTACTCTCTGTGTGATGTGGGATGAGTTACTTACGTTCCCCGTTCCTCAGTTTTATCACTGTGAAAGGAGGTCAATGACCCTTTCACTGACTGGTTTTATTGAAGATTAAATTAATCAATAAACGCAAAAAGATTAGAATATTGCCTAGCACCTAATTGCTTAGTGGGTATTAGTAATTATTATCATCGTTATTAAAATTACCTGGGGAATTTTAAATAATACCCTTTCCAAGATTCTATTTCGTAGCTGCTGATTTGGCTTCTTGGGAATCCCTAGTGCTGTGAAGTTCCTCCGTGGGTCTGAGGACCATGGAGTTTGGAAACCACCCTGATGGATGGAGGAAAAGTATGCCAGAGAAGTCAAACATCCTCAAGGTGCGTTGTCAATCACAACAGCAGTGATTTTGTCTGGGCCCCGCCCTAGCATCACCAGGAAATTTTAAACACCTGGACAGCCCCCAGACCAATTAAATAAGAAACTGGAGGTGGGTTCCAACTATCAGTATTTCAAAAGCTCCTGAAATTGTAGCAGTGCATAAAGAGGGTCGAGCACCCAGGAACTAAGGTATGTTTAAATTCCACATTCTAAATTTTTTTTTTTTTGGAAAAATGCTTCTAAGGTTTAAGATGATGGCAAATTGACATAAAAAATAGCACATTAAGAAGAGCATTGTGAAAAGGGTACTTAACTGACCCAGTGTTATCTTTCGCTGCCCTTTTTTATATGGATGAATAAAGACAGATAGGAGTTAATTGCTCTTCAGTTAGATCGAGGTCAGTCTTTTGTACTGAAGTCTTAGAAGTAGGTTAAACAGGAAGGTATTACTTGCACTACTGTACTTAACCTTGACTTAGGTCATTTAATGCAGTGTTTCCTAAACTTAGTTGAGCATAAGAATCACCTAGGAAGCAACTTCAAACATAGATATCTCAGCCTCACCTCAAAAGACTTTTATTTGATGGGTTTAAGATAGGAAGGACCCAGGAATCTGAGTTCCTTGAAAGCTTCCCAGATAATCCTTATGATATTATTGTCATTTGCTGTATGTAGTGAATCAAGGTACTAATGGTGGCAAAATTGATGCTTTTAAGTAATCAGAAAATGTTGGTTTAATAAAAGAAAACCAGTAGTTAATTGTTTCCCCTCTGGCATACAGTTAGCTAAATAGACCTGCCCAGGCCATGACTTATCTAGAAAATGACTGTTTCCTAGCTCCTGTTTGGTAATTGGTATCCAATAGGATCAAATATTATGAACAACTTACTAATGACAGGGAGCAATTTCTAGGCACTTTGTTATATAATTAATTCTCACCACAGTCCTTTGGTTAAGAAATATTGCCTCCATTTTACAAATTGGGAAACCAAAGCCTCAAATGGTTAAATAATTTAGTTGCAATCATATAACAGGTAAAAGTAATGGGACCTGAATTAGAATCCAGGTCTATGTAACTTCAAACCTATGCTGATAAAATTAGTGAGCATCAATATCCAACAAATGCCACTCCTAACAAGAATAAGTGGCAGACAAAAATAGCCAACCCCCCAATGTAAATATTTTGATATGTATTCATTCTGACATAAATTAAAAAAATAATTTTCCTGTTATGTATGAAGTCTGAGCGGTGAGAAAATAAAGGTTTTTTAAAAAAAATATTTCTCTAAGCAGTTGGGTTTAAGAGGCTCTGTATACGCATGCCCCTAATTTCATGTGTTTACAATGAATGTGATCATCACAGTCAACCAAGACAGACCTCTGTGATGAAGAATGGCTGACTCCTTTAATAAGGTGTTTCAAATGACTATTAAGTAAGTCCTTAAGGAGCAGCAATTTATACCCTCAAATAAGCTTTGGAGTCAAATTTAGGAAAAAATTGGAGAGAGTTTTCTAAAAGACCCATAATATTTCCATAACCTTAAGGCAATATAGACTGACCTTGCTCTAACAATGAAATTCAAGGGGCAAAAGATGCTCCAAGTAATAATGAGAAGGAATGATATTGCAAGTTTTGTTATCTGAAAATATATGTTTTAAATTACTATTTGCTCCTTTGGACATTTTGAGTCTGTTTAGGCACAGGCTTGGTCTGTGGCATTGGGATTTAACCTTCCTGTAGTGAATCAGATGTCTTTCCTTGTGCTCCAGTAGAACCTTGTGTCTAGTATCATTGCCAGCCTAGTATTCAATAGTTCATCTGCTATCTAGGCTTGATCACGTTTGCCAGTGTCTAGCTCACAGTCGGACATCTGGCTGGCTCTCAGTAAATGTCTGTTGGAAGAATGAGTTGATGGGATTTATGGAATGAAGAGCTTGGAAGTTTGGAACTGAGCCATGATTTTTCTAATCAGATTCTTTACTCAGCATAGAGTTCTTTGAGCCTTGCTTCCAATCATCTAGTAGCTCATGGAATGACTACATGCTATTGAAAATTTTTTTAATCCCTCAAAGGAGCAGTTGGTTGGATTCAGATGTCTATAACTTATGGGTAGGCCTGAAAACGCTTTCAATTAAAAAAAGAAAAGTATCTATTATTCTGACTTTTGATAAGAAGTTAAAAACATACCTGAAAAAGACACTGCAGTTGGAGCTACTCTAAGGAGTTTAAATAGGTATATACATGGCTTTGCATTAGAGCATAGCAGTACTGTTTGACAGGCTAAAAAATGAAGAGCAAGTAGCAACAGTGGCATATGATATATTCAAAAAGACTGAAAAATGTATTCTTTGACCAAATGGTGTAAATTAAAGTAAGCTGTCAAATTGACAGCTCAATCGTGCCATCTTCACAGTAACGCATACTGTACCATGGTGGAAATTGTTTCAATTTTATAGAGAAATATGAGATCTGAGGAAAAATAGCCTGAAATGCTTTTTTTTGCAATTTTAGAATCATCATTAGTTTCTAGAATCCACTCCAAACATAGCCAGAAGAATAACCATAATAAATCATGATAATTTATATCATAGCTTATTTTGGGGAAGTAGCATCAGATACACTTCATACTACTTACTCAAACTATAATTATTTTCATTAAACTATAAAATTGCTTACAGCAGATTTACTCTAAACACATAAAATCATATCCTTAACAATGAGCGCTACTAGACCACAAGTGTTCACAATAACTGAAGTCAAGTGTAAAATAGCGGTCCTTGATTTATACTTTTTAATTATATATCTTTGTAGACATAATCAATGTACTTTTGTGGGTTTATAATATATTCCTTTTTATTTTGTTGAAACATCCGACAGGCTTATTCGGTCTCCATCCTGTTAATTAAAAAGTAGTATCAAAAGAAACTTATGAAAATGATATCAGGTGCCTATTAACACAAACTCCCAAATAGTTTGCGTCTGTCCAGAGTACAGATTAATCCAGAAATGAGGGATCTGGGGGAAAAGCTGATGGGTTTTGTGCTTTGCAAAATGGGGAGGTGATAAGAAAGGTGGTTGAATAATTGAAAATTGAGGAGATCTAAATATTGCTCTGCTATGAGTGATATATTTCATACAAGATAAGGGAAAAACTAGGATATTGAAAGCAGTATATTTGAAATTGTATACCTTCCAATATTCTTGTTGTTACCAAAATATATATTTACCAGTTACCTCTATGGCTTTTTTTTTTTTAACTGCTATCTGCCAACCCAAGAAATGTTTGTCTTTGGAAACTTTGTTCTACCCTGTGATATCCGGGAATTTCACTTAATACCTGTGGTATGTTTTTTTGAGTAGAAGAGAATATGACACTTAATGATAGGGAAAATGATATTTCTTAGAGAAAAGCTTATCAGTTGGTTCTTTTTGCTGAGGGTCCTACTCACTGCCATCTATATAGATACACACACACACACACACATATATATATACACATACATATATATGCCTTGATGTATATATATATATATAATTTGGAATCATTCATAATAAATCAGTTTGTTCCTTGGTCAAATTGTGTTTCTATTTGAAAACGACTGTCTTGAACACATTTTTTTGAAGGAATAGAAACAAAATTCAGGAAAAAAATCTGTGTTAATGTAACTCAAGTGAACGTGTGAAAATTAAATTTAATGTAGCTTAAATATCACAGGGCAGTGCAATTTTCATCATTAGAGGTGGTGATGAAACCTACAAAAGTTTGAATAGGAAACAACAGTATATTTAAGTAAATTTGGTACTTTTTGGGTAGCAATTGGATGATAGACCTAGCCTTGAAGAGATACTGGCTATTTTGACGTTATAGATTATATTTCACATAATATAATAATTCTAGTTTATTGTGTATTATTTTATCTGCCTCATTTAATTTGGATTTGTATCACTTTAAAATGACTGGTTGTATATAATTTTGTCTTGCAAGATACAAAGGATCAGCCTCAATTATGAGTGACTTTCAGATCATATCCATAAAATCAGATGAAAATGCTTAACCCTGACTCAGATTCTCCAGATAAATTGACTTTCAAAATCCACAATTTAGTGATATTTGAGTATTTTAGTCATAGCTCTCACTTGTAAATTTAAAGATAATTTTAAAAAGGCATTGGTATTGTATCCTTGTATGAAAGATTAATTTACTGCGTATAATTTATAAAATATACGAATAAAATGTTTTCTGCTTTTTCCCTACCCCTCTGGTCTCACCCTCATGGAATAAAGATAATGCTAAGTGGATATGACTCTGAGATTAAACTCATGCAAATCAGACGTTTTCAGGCATTTGAGTAAAAACAGAATGCTTTGGTCTAAAAAATTTCCAGAAGTACATTGTAATAGACTTATACTAAATCCCTACTGTGCATACAAATAATACTATAGTCACTAGGGGTGAATGAATGATGCACAGCTAGTGAATGGTATCTTTTTATATAGTCACCTCAAAATATATATTAGTTAAAACTTTCCACAAGTGACAGAAAATGGAATCTAGTCCTGAGGTGCGGTTGGTTTCAAGCTTAGTTTGATACAGGGATTCAAACTAAGCTCTAAGGACCTAGTCTCTCTTAATCCCTTAGCTGGAACCTGCTTCTCTCCATGTTTTGGTTTCATATTCAGGTTCAATGTTTGTGAGCAAGCTGGCTCTCCAGCCACAGTCTCCCCGCCTTACAACTCCATGCTGGGAGTGGTTGCAGGAGTGCTGAGACTGAGTCACTCTGACTAGACAAGCTTCAGCCATGTGTTCATCTCTGAACCAGTCATGAGGCCATTGAATGGGTGCTCACCTTGCTTAATGCTAGGTCACATGCCCGTTGTTGGATTCCAGCAAAGAGCATCACAAACATCACACGAAGTGCAGTGTCTCCAAATAAATTAGGGAATATTGCTGGAAGAAGAGGAAGCGAATGCTAAGAAAGCACACACGTTAGCATCTGTTTAGGCATTTATGGAATGCTAGCCTTACTCAAGATGTTTCTGGAACTCTTAGCATGGAAAGCGTATGAATCATTCCTTCAAAAATGTCTTACTATTCTATATTTCTAGTACATTTTCTATTGAACAAGATTTTATAAAGTTTAATTAGCCATCTCACTTGTTAGCCCTGCTGTGACTGACTATTGATTAGTTCCAAATAGAAATTGTCTACATAGGAAAAGAGTTTGCTCTTGTTGAGAATATTCAAAAGAGTGCACCAGATATTCTCATGTTAATTCCAGAAGCTCAAGTCTGAAAATATTCTGGTAAAATATCAGTATCATTGGCATAAATGTGTAATATTCCAAGTTGACTGCCTTGAAAGAGTCCACACTAATTTAGAGATAGATAGATAGTCTGGTTTATTTGGGTACAGAATATCCCTCTAGAGTGGTGTGGTTATAAGCATAAGCTTTGGAGCTTGATTACCTGGGCTTAAATCCCAGGTTAACCACTGTGTGATCTTGGAAAAGTTATTTAGGCCCCCTCTATCTCAAACTTTTCATATGTAAAATAGTAAAAATAACAATTATAATAATACGTATTGCATTGGATTGTTGGGGATAACTTTGGTCTTGGGCAAACCTCTGCTCATTTCTAGGCTTTAGTTTCTTCACCTATAACATGTTTTCTTGTGGCAACGAAATTGGATTATTTTATAGGTAATGATACAATCCAGAATAAAACAGTGACCAGAATTGGCTTGGAGTTAATTAAGCAAGACATCCCAGTAGATAACTGTTTGGAACATGATTTTGAAGTATATCAGGGCAAAAGATTAGTGGAAGAAAAAGAAAATAATAAGAGGGTTTTCCCAGGTGATGCTAAGTGAGGGACAGCAGCAGTTGAGGCATAGAGGTAGAATTCATTAAATAATTTGTTTGGGATGGCTATCTTTGTTTTGGTCAGTGTATTGAAATATATTTTGAAATTATAATACAGTTGACCCTTGAACAACATGGGTCCACTTATACGCAGATCTTTTCAATGGTAAATGCTACAGTAGTATGTGATTGGTGATTGGTTGGATCTGAAAGGTGGAACCAAGGATACGGAAGAAGCTTGGCTACTGAGGGTGAACTCTAAGTTACAGTGGGATTTCTGACTTCGTGGGGAATGGGCAACGCTAATCCCCGTGTTGTTCACAGGCCAACTGTAGCTGAATAGAGAGAGGCATGAAGGATTCTTTTACTACACAGTATTGAAGCCCTGGCTTAAGATTTTTTAAGCAGTAAGTTTCTCTAAATCTGTGAGTAGGAGAATATGTGGTATTTGAGATGATGACAAACATTTTGAAACAATTTACACAGAGCAGCTTTTCAAGAAATGTGTGTTGCTTTGAAATTCACTGAACTTAAAAATAGGTACTCCTGGTGGTGGGGTGATGTGATGAATTGGGAGATTGGGATTGACATATATACACTAAGATGTATAAAATAGATAACTAATAAGAACCTGCTGTATAAAAAATAAATAAACAAAATTCAAACAAACAAAACTGAGCACTGCACCCAGTCCTTTCCAATCTTTTGAGTGACTGGACTTTATCATTAAGGAATCTGGTTTTATATTTTCCCCAAGAGTTCACAAGTGTAGTATCTCTGGGGTTTTTTTTTTTTCTGTTTGAGAATGTCTCTGATGTCTTTACACTTGTAGGTCAACTTGGTCTATGACCTATCCCACTCCCAGGGGTACAGTTCCTTGGTGTCCTTGAAACTGCTCCCCCAATTCACCCCAGAGGCCCAGGTAATGGCAAGCCCCGATTCCTCCTGCCTCCTTGAGAACAGGAGGGAGGAGGGAAGGATTTCTGTTCCTAGGAATGTTTCCTTGACTTTTCCCTGAGTTTGCCTAATCACCACTTAATCGATTCTCTCCAAATTGGAGAGCAAGCTGAAAATATGTTCACCAAAGTGTGAACACGAGTCCAAAGGCAGGCAGAATGACAGAGTTGTCACAAGCCTGAGCCCAAGCTCTGGAGTCAGACCACCTGGGTGTGCATTTCAGCTCACTCCCTACCAAGGGGCCCCTACCTTTTTTGTGCCATGTGTCCCTTTGGCAGTCTGGTGAAGCCTGAAGACCCCTTTTTCAATGTTTCTAAATGTCTAAAATAAAATACCTAGCATTACAAAGCAGGCAAATTGTATTAAAATAAAGTTATCAAAATATGTTTAAATGTGATGATATAGTAATATACAAACCATGAGATCTAGAAGCACATCTAATAACTATTGTCATTTCAAAGCAGTGATGAGTGTAAACAATATTTGGAGAAATTTGTGCAGCAATTGTAATGTGATATGAATATACATATGATTTCTATTGGTGAAAAAGTCTATGGTACAACAATAATAATGTAGCTCATTGCATACATTTATGACGAAGAAAGGCTAAATGTCAGCTAGAGGTCAATGAAATTAAAAAATCTGGGTTTCTTGTCAGGTTTGAAGACCCCCTGAATTCTATATAGGAACCCTTGATGCTACCAGTTCCACAGCCTTGGGCAAAAATTACTTAACTTCTCTCAACCTTAGTTCCCCATCAGCAAAACGGGGGTCACAAGAGTGGATAGTATAACTGGTAGCATTAGGGGTCCTTATATAAAGGAAATAGTTCGTGTAAATCACCTACTGTAGCTGGCACAGAGAACATTCAATAAATAGCGCCATTATTAAGGATGGTAGACTTTTGAGTACTTACATTTCATGTTCTTCACTTAAAAGTATTGGATAAATTATGTATTGCTGAAACACTATATGAACATTTGTTATTTTTATAATCATAAAAAAGTTACTTTCAGTTCAGAAATACATACAGCTAGCAATAAAAAAAGGTACTAAGTTGGATTACTAAGACATCTTCTCATGTCATTCTCTTGATAAAAAGTCATTTTAATCACATACACTGGCCTTTACTTTTTTTTTTTTTTAACATCTTTAGTGGAGTATAATTGCTTTACAATGGTGTCTGCTTTATAACAAAGTGAATCAGCTACACATATACATATATCCCTATATCTCCTCTCTTTTGCGTCTCCCTCCCACCCTCCCTATCCCACCCCTCTAGGTGGTCACAAAGCACCGAGCTGATCTCCCTGTGCTATGCGGCTGCTTCCCACCAGCTATCGATTTTACATTTGGTAGTATATATAAGTCCATGACACTCTCTCAGTTTGTCCTAGCTTACCCTTCCCCTCCCTGTGTCCTGAAGTCCATTCTCTATGTCTGCATCTGTATTACTGTCCTGCCCCTAGGTTTTTCAGAACGATTTTTTTTTTAGATTCCATATATATGTGTTAGCATATGGTATTTGTTTTTCTCTTTCCGACTTACTTCACTCTGTATGACAGACTATAGGTCCATCCACCTCACTACAAATAACTTAATTTTGTTTCTTTTTATGGCTGATTCCATTGTATATATGTGCCACATCTTCTTTATCCATTTATCTGTCGATGGACACTTAGGTTGCTTCCATGTCCTGGCTATTGTAAATAGAGCTGCAGTGAACATTGTGGTACATGACTCTTTTTGAATTATGCTTTTCTCAGGGTATATGCCCAGTAGTGGGATTGCTGGGTGGTATGGTAGTTCTATTTTTAGTTTCTTAAGGAACCTCCATACTGTTCTCCATAATGGCTATATCAATTTACATTCCTACCAACACTGCAAGAGGGTTCCCTTTTCTCCACACCCTCTCCAGCATTTTTTGTTTTTAGATTTTTGATGATGGCCATTCTGAATGGTATGAGGTGATACCTCACTGTAGTTTTCATTTGCATTTCTCTAATGATTAGGGATGTTGAGCATCCTTTCATGTGTTTGTTGGCAATCTGTATATCTTCTTTGGAGAAATGTGTGCTTAGGTCTTCTGCCCATTTTTGGTTTGGGTTGTTTGTTTTTTTGATATTGAGCTGTATGAGCTGCTTGTAAATTTTGGAGATTAATCCTTTGTTGCTTCATTTGCAAATATTTTCTCTCATTCTAAGGGTTGTCTTGTCATCTTGTTTATGTTTTCATTTGCTGTGCAAAAGCTTTTAAGTTTCATTAGGTCCCAGTTGTTTATTTTTGTTTTTAGTTCCATTTCTCTAGGAGGTGGGTCAAAAAGAATCTTGCTGTGATTTATGTCATAGAGTGTTCTGCCTATGTTTTCCTCTAAGAGTTTGATAGTGTCTGGCCTTACATTTAGGTCTTTAATCCATTTTGAGTTTATTTTTGTGTATGGACTTAGGGAGTGTTCCAATTTCATTCTTTTACATGTGGCTGTCCAGTTTTCCCAGCACAACTTATTGAAGAGACTATCTTTTCTCCATTGTATATTCTTGCCTCTTTTATCAAAAATAAGGTGACCATCTGTGCGTGGGTTTATCTCTGTGCTTTCTATCCTGTTGCATTGATCTATATTTCCGTTTTTGTGCCAGTACCATCCTGTCTTGATTACTGTAGCTTTGTACTGAAGTCTGAAGTCTGGGAGCTTGATTCCTCCAGCTCCATTTTTCGTTCTCAAGATTGCTTTGGCTCTTAAGGGTCTTTTGTGTTTCCATACAAACTGTGAAAGTTTTTGTTCTAGTGCTGTAAAAAATGCCATTGGTAGTTTGATAGGGATTGCACTGAATCTGTAGATTGAGTTGGGTCATTTTCACAATGTTGATTTTTCCAATTCAAGAACATGGTATATCTCTCCATCTGTTTGTATCATCTTTAATTTCTTTCATCAGTGTCTTTCAGATTTTTCATAATTAGTGTATAGGAATGCAAGAGATTTCTATGCATTAATTTTGTATCCTGATACTTTATCAAATTCATTGATTAGCTCTAGTAGTTTTCTGGTAGCATCTTTAGGATTCTCTATGTATAGTATCATTTCATCTGCAAACAGTGACAGTTTATTTCTTATTTTCCAATTTGTATTTCTTTTTCCTCTCTGATTGCTGTGGGTAAAACTTCCAAAACTATGCTGAATAACAGTGGTGAGAGTGCACAACCTTGTCTTGTTCCTGATCTTAGAGGAAATGCTTTCAGTTTTTCACCATTGAGAATGATGTTTGCTGTGGGTTTGTCATATATGGCCTTTATTATGTTTGGGTAAGTTCCCTCTATGCCTACTTCCTGGAGGGTTTTGTCATAAATGGGTGTTGAATTTTGTCAAAAGCTTTTTCTGCATCTACTGAGATGATCATATGGTTTTTCTCCTTCAGTTTGTTACAATGGTTTATCACATTGATTGATTTGCGTATATTGAAGAATCCTTGCATACCTGGGATAAACCGACTTGATCGTGGTATATGATCCTTTTAATGAGCTACTGGATTCTGTTTGCTAGTATTTTGTTGAGGATTTTTGCATCTATGTTCATCAGTGATATTGGCCCATAGTTTTCGTTCTGTGAAACATCTTTGTCTCGTTTTGGTATCAGGGTGATGGTGACCTCATAGAATGAGTTTGGAGGGTTCCTCCCTCTGCTATATTTTGGAAGAGTTTGAGAAGGATAGGTGTTAGATCTTCTCTAAATATTTGGTAGTATTTACCTGTGAAGACATCTCGTCCTGGGCTGTTTTTGTCGGAAGATTTTTAATCACAGTCTTAATTACAATACTTGTGATTGGTGTTTATATTTTGGTTCAGTCTCAGAACGTTGTGCTTTTGTAACAATTTGTCCATTTCTTCCAGGTTGTCCATTTTACTGGCATATAGCTGCTTCTAGTAATCTCTCATGATCCTTTGTATTTCTGCAGTGTCAATTGTTACTTCTCCTTTTTCATTTCTAATTCTGTTGATTTGAGTCTTCTCCCTTTTTTTCTTGATGAGTCTGGCTAATGGTTTATCAATTTTGTTTATCTTCTCAAAGAACCAGCATTTAGTTTTATTGATCTTTGCTATCTTCTCCTTCATTTCTTTTCCATTTATTTCTGATCTGATCTTTATGATTTCTTTCCTTCTGCTAACTTTGAGTTTTTTTGTTCTTCTTTCTCTAATTGCTTTAGGTGTCATGTTAGGTTGTTTATTTGAGATGTTTCTTGTTTCTTGAGGTAAGACTGTATTGCCATAAATTTCCCTTTTAGAACTGCTTTTGCTGTATCCCATAGGATTGGGGTTATCGTGTTTTCATTGTCATTTGTTTCTAGATATTTTTTGATTTCCTCTTTGATTTTTTCAGTGATCTCTTGTTTATTAACTAATGTATTGTTTAGCTTCCATGTGTTTGTATTTTTTAAAGATTTTTTCCTGTAATTGATATCTAGTCTCATAGCATTGTGGTCGGAAAAGATACTTGATACAATTTCAATATCTTAAATTTACCGAGGCTTGATTTGTGACCCAAGTTATGATCTATCCGGGAGAATGTTCCATGAGCACTTGAGAAGAAAGTGTATTCTGTTGTTTTGGATGGAATGTCCTATAAATATCAATTGAGTCCATCTTGTTCAATATATCACTTAAAGCTTGTGTTTCCTTATTTATTTTCATTTGGGATGATCTGTCCATTGGTGAAATTGGGGTGTTAAAGTCCCCTACTATGATTGTGTTGCTGTTGATTTCCCCTTTTATGGCTGTTAGCATTTGCCTTATGTATTGAGGTGCTCCTATGTTGGGTGCATAAATATTTACAATTGTTATATCTTCTTGGATCGATCCCTTGATCATTATGTAGTGTTCTTGTTTGTCTCTTGTAATAGTCTTTATTTTAATGTCTATTTTGTCGGATGTGAGAATTGCCACTCCAGCTTTCTTTTGATTTCCATTTGCATGGAATATCTTTTTCCATCCCCTTACTTTCAGTCTGTATGTGTCTCTAGGTCTGAAGTGGGTCTCTTGTAGACAGCAAATATATGGGTCTTGTTTTTGTATCCGTTCAGCCAATCTGTTTCTTTTGGTGGGAACATTTAGTCCATTTACATTTAAGGTAATTATTGATATGTATGTTCCTATTCCCATTTTCTTAATTGTTTTGGGGTCGGTATTGTAGGTCTTTTCCTTCTCTTGTGTTTCCTGCCTAGAGAAGTTCCTTTAGCATTTGTTGTAAAGCTGGTTTGGTGGTGCTGAATTCTCCTAGCTTTTGCTTGTCTGTAAAGGTTTTAATTTCTCCATCAAATCTGAATGAGATCCTTGCTGGTTAGAGTAATCTTGGTTGTAGGTTTTTCCCTTTCATCACTTTAAATATGTTCTGCCACTCCCTTCTGGTTTGCAGAGTTCCTGCTGAAAGATCAGCTATTAACCTATGGGGATTCCCTTTTATGTTATTTTTGCTTTTCCCTTGCTGCTTTTAATACTTCTTCTCTGTAATTAATTTTTGATAGTTTGATTGATATGTGTCTTGGTGTGTTTCTCCTTGGATTTATCCTGTATGGGACTTTCTGCACTTCCTGGAGTTGATTGACTATTTCTTTTCCCATGTTAGGGTAGTTTTCAACTCTAATCTCTTCAAATATTTCCTCAGTCCCTTTCTTTTTCTCTTCTTCTTTTTTGTCCCCTATAATTCGAATGTTGGTGCATTTAACGTTGTCCCAGAGGTCTCTGAGACTGTCCTCAATTCTTTTCATTCTTTTTTCTTTAATCTGCTCTGCAGTAGTTATTTCCACTATTTTATTTCCAGGTTACTTATCCATTCTTCTGCCTCAGTTATCCTGCTATTGGTTCATTCTAGAGAATTTTTATTTCATTGATTGTGTTCATCATTGTTTGTTTGCTTTTTAGTTCTACGTCCTTGATAAACTTTTCTTGTATTTTCTCCATTCTATTTCCAAGATTTTGGATCATCTTTACTATCATTACTCTGAATTCTTTTTCAGGTAGACTGCCTATTTTTTCTTCATTTGTTTGGTCTGGTGGGTTTTTACCTTGCTCCTTCATCTGCTATGTGTGTCTCTGTCTTCTCATTTTGTTTAACTTACTGTGTTTGGGATCTCCTTTTTGCAGGCTGCTGGTTCGTAGTTCCTATTGTTTTTGGTGCCTGCCCCCAGTGGGTAAGGTTGTTTCAGTGCATTGTATAGGCTTCCTGGTGGAGGGGACTGGTGCCTCTGTTCTGGTGGATGAGGCTGGATCCTTTCTTTCTGGTGGGCAGGACCAAGTCCGGTGGTGTGTTTTGGGGTGTCTGTAACATTATTATGATTTTAGGCAGCCTCTCTTCTAATGGGTGGTGATGTGTTCCTGGCTTGCTAGTTGTTTGTCATATGGTGTCCAGCACTGTAGCTTGCTGGTCCTTGTGTGAAGCTGGGTGTTTGTGTTGAGATGGACATCTCTGGGAGAGCTTTTGCCATTTGATATTATAGGCAGCTGGGAAGTCTCTGGTGGACCAATGTCCTGAACTCGGCTTTCCCACCTCAGAGGCACAGGCCTGACCTCTGGCTGGAGCACCAAGACCCTGTCAGCCACACAGCTCAGAAGAAAAGGGAGGAAAAAAGAAAGAAAGAAAATAAATAAATTAAATTAAAATAAAAAATTGAAAAAATTATTAAAATTATAAAGTAATAAAAAAGAGGAAAAAATAAACAAAAGGAAGAAAGAAAGAAGAGAGCAACAAAACCAAAAAACAAATCCATCAGTGATAACCAGCACTAAGAACTATACTAAAAACAAACAAAAAATGGACAGACAGAACCCTAGGACAAATGGTGAAAGCAAAGCTATACAGACAAAATCAGACAAAGAAGCATACACCTACACACTCACAAAAAGAGAAAAAAGGAAAAGAATATATATATATATATATATATATATATATATATATATAAAAGGAAGAGAGAAACCAAATCAATAGACATCTACCAATGATAATAAACTCTAAATACTAAACTAAGATAAGCATATAACCAAAAACAAATTAGATGAAGAAAGCAAACCCCAAGTCTACAGTTGCTCGCAAAGCGCACTGCCTCAATTTTGGGATGATTCGTTGTCTATTCAGGTATTCGAGAGACGCAGCGTACATCAAGTTCATTTTGGAGATTTAATCTGCTGCTCCTGGGGCTGCTGGGAGAAATTTCCCTTTCTTTTCTTTGTTCGCACTGCTCCTGGGGTTCAGCTTTGGATTCGGACCCGCCTCTGCGTGTAGGTCGCCTGAAGGCATGTGTTCTTCGCTCAGACAGGACGGGGTTAAAGGAGCAGCTGATTCGGGGGTTCTGGCTCACTCAGGTCCAGGGGAGGGAGGGGTGTGGATTGTGGGCCGAGCCTGCGGCAGCAGAGGCTAGCGTGATGTTGCACCAGCCTGAGGTGCGCTGTGTTTTCTCCCAGGGAAGTTGTCCCTGGATCCCGGGACCCTGGCAGTGGCAGGCTGCACAGGCTCCCGGGAGGGGAGGTATGGATAGTGACCTGTGCTCGCACACAGGCTTCTTGGTGGCTGCACATCTTATGTCCGTGTCTGGGGTCTTTGCTGATAGCCACGGCTTGTGCCCATCTCTGGAGCTCATTTAGGTGGTGCTCTGAATCCCCTCTCCTCGTGCACCCTGAAACAATGGTCTCTTGCCTCTTTGGCAGGTCCAGACGTTTCCCTGGACTCCCTCCCAGCTATCTGTGGTGCACTAACCCCCTTCAGGCTCTGTTCACGCAGCCAACCCCAGTCCTCTCCCTGGGATTTGTCCTCTGAAGCCGGAGCCTCAGCTCCCAGCCCCCGCCCGTCCCGGCGGGTGAGCAGACAAGCCTCTCAGTCTGATGAGTGCTGGTTGGCACTGGTCCTCTGTGCGAGAATCTCTCCGCTTTGTCCTCTGCACCCCTGTTGCTGCACTCTCTTCTGTGGCTCTGAAGCTTTCTCCCCACCACCCCCCCATCTCCGCCAGTGAAGGGGCTTCCTAGTGTGTGCAAACTTTTCCTCCTTAACAGCTCCCTCCCACTGGTGCAGGTCCCGTCCCTACTCTTTTGTCTCTGTTTATTCCTTTTTCTTTTGCCCTACCCAGGTACGTGGGGAGTTTCTTGCCTTTTGGGAAGTCTGAGGTCTTCTGCCGGTATTCAGTAGGTGTTCTGTAGGAGTTGTTCCACATGTAGATGTATTTCTGAGGTATTTGTGGGGAGGAAGGTGATCTCCACGTCTTACTTCTCTGCCATCTTGAAGGTCTCTCCTGCCTTTACTTTTTAAAAGTTGTCTGTCTTCCATACTGAAACAGAATTTTAGGAAGCATGTGTACTTCTTTTGCAGTTTTTATTATACTGTTATTCTCTTTACTGTATTCCCTTTTAAAGGATGTTCCCACCTATTAGAGAGGAGCTAACTTAGACATAATTTAATTCTCAATAAGCCTTGGTATAATAATTGCTCAGTAAATATCTGTATTATTAAGGATACCTCTTATACTTTGCCCCCATCTAGGACTCTCAAGAGATGAAGTTACTTCTAATTTAACTGAGGTTATTCCCTGAATACTAACTTTCCTGTAGTGCACATATATTTTTCAGACTCCTTTTGTTTGTTTTTTTTCGTCCTTTCTCAAAATGGTGGGTGAACATTACTCCTTCTTATGTTAATTTCCCTATTAGTCTTGTCCCCTGGTCATATCATATGATATCTATGAATTTGGAGTCCAACTTCTGCTGTCTTTACCATAACCTGTTAAAGATCACCACTCCTAAGGAAAACCAAACATTTATATATGGCATTAATGGTAAGTACAGTTAAGATCATAATTGTATGAGACATATAACTGAAAATAGAGACTAATTTACAGCATAATTTTAAGCAGTTGATAGGATATAAAATGGGAAAGGTTTTTCCTTTGAGCACAGGGCTGAAGATAATGTAGAGAAGTTTAAGAGGTTTGGAGAATTTAGCCATAGTATATACTACTTGGCTCTGTAGTGTAAAATATTTATGTACTCATTACATCAATAGGGAGATACTACAATAACAGATAGCCCCCAAATTTCAGGAACTTAAAACCACAAGGTTTCTTACTCTTTTGTGCTGAATATGAATTACAGGGTGGTTAGAATCTCTGCTTTGTGGCCCTCACTCTGGTTTTAGTCATTTCGGGCTGCTATAACATAAAGACCATAGACTGGGTGGTTAAACAGCAAACATTTGTTTCTCACAGTTATGGAGGCTAGGAAAACTAAGATCAAGATATTGATAGATTCAATGCCCTGTGAGAACCTGCCTCCTAGTTCATAGACTGCGGTCTTATTGCTGTGCCCTGACATGGCAAGGGAGCTCTCTGGGGTCTCTCTTATAAGGGCACTAATACCATTCATGAGGGCTCTACTTTCATGACCTAATCACCACCCTAGAAACCCACCTCCAGCTACTATCACATTGGGGATTAGGTTTCAAAATATGAATTTTGGGGGCATACAAACTTTCAGTCTATAGCACCAGGATAAGACAACACTGTGGAACATTCCATTTATTGTGGCAGAAAAACAGAGTACATCGTATATTATGCACTGGCTTTTAAAGCTTCCACGTGTTACTTCCATTCACACTTTTTACTTCATTATTTTCATTAAGGCTATTTTTAGGTTCACAGAAAAATTGACAGGAAGGTACAGAGATTTACGGTATAGTCCCTGCTCCACACATGAATAACCTCACCCATTACCAACATCCTCCACCAGAGTGGTACATATGTTACAACTAGTCAACTTATATTGATACATCAAAATCACCCAAAGTCCATGTTTACATTATAGTTCACTCTTGGTGTTGTACATTCTATGAGTTTGAACAAATGCTTAATGAAAAATATCCATCATTATAGTATCTCACAGTATTTTCACTTCTGTAAGAATCTTCTGTGCTCCACCTATTCATCCTTCCTCCTCTAACCCCTGGCAACCACTGATCTCTTTACTGTCTCCATAGTTTTACCTTTTTCCGAATGTTATATAGTTGGAACCATACAGTGTGTATCCTTTTCAGACTGGCTTCTCTCACTTAACAATGTGCATTTAAGATTCCTCCATGTCTTTTCATGGCTTGATAGCTCATTTTTTTGGTACTGCATAATCCATTGTCTGGATGTACCATAGTTTATAAATCCATTCACCTACTGAAGGACATCTTGGTTTCTTCCAAGCTTTGACAATTATGAATAATACTTCTATAAACATCCATGTGCATGTTTGTTTTGTTTTTTGTTTTTTTTTTTTTGAAGTACATGGGCCTCTCACTGTTGTGACCTCTCCCGCTACGGAGCACAGGCTCCGGACACGTAGGCCCAGCGGCCATGGCTCACGGGCCCAGGCGCTCCGCGGCATGTGGGATCCTCGCGGACCGGGGCATGAACCCATGTCCCCTGCATCGGCAGGCGGACTCTCAAGCACTGCGCCACCAGGGAAGCCCGTGTGCATGTTTTTTTATGGACATAAGTTTTCAGCTCCTTTGGGTAACCACCAAAGAGTGCACTTGCTGGACCATAAGGTAAGAGTATGTTTAGTTTTATAAGAAACTGCCAAACTGTCTTCCAAAGTGGCTGCACCATTTTGCATTCCCAATAAAAATGAAAGAGAGTTCCTATAGCTCCATGTCCTTGACAGCATTTGGTATTCTCAGCATTCTAGATTTAGGCCATTCTAATAGGTTTGTAGTTGAATCTTATTGATGTTTTAATGTTTCTTTCTCTGATGACATATGATGTGGTATCTCTTACTTGCCACATACTTTTTTTCACATGATTGTTTTCCATCTGCAAATCTTCTTTGGTGAGGTGTCTGCTATAGTTTTTGGCCAATGTTATAACTGGGAGGTTGTTTTCTTATTGTTGACTTCTAGGAGTTCTTTGTATATTTCAGCTAACAGTCATTTATCAGATGAGTCCTTTGTAAATATTTTCTCTCAGTCTGCAACTTGTCTTCTCATTCTCTTGATATGCTCTTTCACAGAACAAAAGTTTTACATTTTAAGGAAGCCCAGTTTCTAGCTCATTAATTATTTCTCTTATGGATTGTGCCTTTGATGTTATATCTAAAACATCATCACCATACCCAATGTCATTTAAGTTTTCTTCTATGTTATCTTTTAGGAGTTTTATCGTTTTGTGCTTTACATTTAGGTGTGTGATTCATTTTGAGTTAATTTTTGTGAAGGGTGTAAACTCTGAGTCTAAGTTTTCATTTTTTTTTCACATGTGGATGTTCAGTTTTCCTGTCACCATTTGTTGGAAAGACTATCTTTGCTTCATTTTATTGCCTTTGTTCTTTTCCCAAAGATTAATTGACTATATTTATGTGGGTCTATTTCTAGCCTCTGTATTCTGTTCCACTGACCTATTTATCTATTCTTTCATCAATACCACATTGTCTTGATTACTCTAGCTTTATAGTAAGTCTTAAAATCATGTAGCGGGAGACTCCAACTTTGTTCCTTCAACATTGTGTTGGCTTTTCTGTGTCCTTTTTTTTTTTTTTTTTTGCGGTACGCGGGCCTCTCACTGTTGTGGCCTCTCCCGTTGTGGAGCACAGGCTCCATACACGCAGGCGCAGCGGCCATGGCTCACGGGCCCAGCTGCTCCACGGCATGTGGGATCTTCCTGGACCGGGGCATGAACCTGTATCCCCTGCGTCGGCAGGCGGACTCACAACCACTGCGCCACCAGGGAAGCCCTTTTCTGTGTCCTTTGCCTCTCCATATAAACTTTAAAATGAGGTTATCAACAGCCACAGAATAACTTGGTGGGATTTTGTTTGGGGTTGCATTGAATCTACAGAACAATTTTGGAAGAACTGACACATTGATAATATTGAGTCTTATCCATGAACATGAAATATTACTCCATTTATTTAGTTTTTAAAAAATTTTGTTCTTCAGAGTTTTGTAGATTTCCTCATATAGATCTTGTGCATATTTTTTTAGATTTATACTTAAATATTTAAGTTTTTTGAGTGTTAATATAAATGGTATTTTGTTTTAATTTCAGATTCGACTTGTTCATTGTGTATATAGGAATGTGATCAACTTTTGTGTATTAATCTTATATCCTCCAACCTTCCTATAACCACTTATTAGTTCCAGGAAGGGTTTTTGTTGTTGTTGATTCTTTTAGATTTTCTACATAGATGAGCACATCATCTGTGAACAAAGACATTTTTATTTCTTCCTTTTCAATCTGAATACCATTTATTTTATTTTCTTGTCCTATTACATTAGCTAGAACTTCCAGTACAATGTTGAGAAGGAGTGGTGAGAGGAGACATCTTTGCCTTGTACCTAATCTTAATGGAAAAACTTGGAGTTTCTCACCATTAAGTATGATATTAGTTGCCATACATTTCATAGTACAAAGTAAGCTGTGTGTTTACATCAGTTCCAAGGTGGCAGCAAAGTGCAGTCTTACCTTCTGCCAAATAAGAGATTGGACATATTTGGTGAAAAGCAAAAATGACTTGTGCATTCATAAGAGAGCAAAATAATTTTTAAACCATTAAAATTATGATTTTTCAACTTTAAGGATCTACATATTTAAGTGAAGCATGGAAGACTCAATTTTGTAGTGCAAATGTTTGCATTACCTTGATCCAAAAATTTTGTTTCTGTTCCATATCATCTTGAATACAATTCCATCTCCATAGAAACTGGCACCTCCCTGCAGACTTTTTATCACTACCCTCTTACATGAGTAGTATTGTAAACAGTGTTAAATGGAATGTCTCCTGCTGCTTCAGAATTTTGTATGAAGAACCAAAGCTGAGAGGAATAGGTGGCAATAAGTGGCCTGCCTCATAATCCAAAAAGGACATAGGCAGCCCACCCTACCCATACAGCCCATGTAAGCAGATGACTAGGTATTGAAATGTATTGAATGAGTGATAAGCTGTAGGCATGGGGGAGAGTGTTTTCATTTATCTTCTTCTTTTCCTTCTAAACCTGCTGAGAAGGACTATAAGAAAATTGCTCGTAGACACTGGAGTATCTATCAAAAAAGGAGACTGACATTTTTCTCTCCTCATGAAAGCTTGCTGAGTCCTAGAAGTTCATGAGGCTCATGCTTTGAGTAAAGGAACATTCTTAAGAGAACCTCATATGTATATCATGGAATTTGCTTAACGTTATGCAAACACAGAATTCTGAGTGAGAGATACCCGGACCATCCTCAACACAGAGCAAGAAGAGATAGCAACAGCAAGGCAGCCTGCACCATCAGTGTTTTACATGACAAGGATGTGCAAATATTCCATGGATCAAATGGAGGCCTCAGAGGCCTCCTGTGTCATGGGAACTGCACCCGTAAAGAAAGTGTTGGGCAGACAGCCAGGAACAAGAGAAGAGAGAGAAAAATGTCAGCCATAGAATGCTTGTCTGTCTTAGGAAACCTCTGGGCAATGGGGGCTCTGCAGAATCCACAAAAAGTGCAAGGATTGGCATTTGAGCAGCTGTCCCTCACACTTTCACCTCACTCCTATTCCCTTGGAGAGCCCAACAATGTTGAGATGCAAGGGAAACCCGAAATAGCAAAATAGCAGAGAGAAAAGCACAGGGGCAGTGAAAGTGCCAAACAAAGTAAAAAGAGCTAACTAGCTGTCTTTCCCTATTGCAGGACCCAAGCCACAAACCAAGATTCAGGTAGGAGGAAAGAGATACTTTAATTTGGATATGAAATTAATATTTTGATCTAGACTAGATTTTAAATACTGAAAGGGATAAGGTGTCTGTGGGATTGGTCTTCAAAGGATAGAGAAGGGAAAGGTTATAGACTATGGTGAGATGGAGTGGTCAATGGGAAAAATAAAGAACTTTCTCACTGAGACAATTCCTGAATACATGTATTTATTTCTCATGTCATTCTCTCTTCCACAATATTTGAAGAACGTGGTGCTAGGCTGAGGGACTGAAGGATTTGGGCTTGGCATGAATAGGGGCTGGACTGGCCTACAGGAAGAGGAACCCAGATGCAAGGTGATCTGACAGACAATGTCCATATGTGCCATGTGTGGAACTAAAATTGAAAGCCTGGCAGGCAGTGCAGGTGAGGTGTCAAACCAAAGGGGAGAAAGACAGAGCCTAAGCAGAGAGCAATAAGATGAGAAATGGGAACACCAGATCTGGCAGAGGTTTCAAAGTGAAGATGGGAAATGAGACATCGGGAAGATTTTGGTTACTGGCACATTGTGTAGGCACATTTTACACTGAGTCCAGTAGCCTTACCCGTCAAGATTGGGCAAGCAGCTTGGATACCACCAGGGAAATCCTCTTTCTATTTCTGGCGTTGAAATTCTACCCATTCCTCTGGGACAGCTATAAAGCTGCCACCTCCACAAATAAGTTTGCCTGCCTCTTCCCATATTTCCTGGCTGGAAATGTATCTCTTTTCCCTTGAACTCCAATAACATGTTGATATTTACACTTACATAATCATGTCCCTATGTTTCCCCATGTTCCATGGACATCAGGAGGGTTAGCAGTTATTTATACACAGGAAGTATTTAGGAAGTATTTGCTGGGTTAATATTACTGTGAAAATAGAATTCACAATTTAGAATAATTTTGAGCCTCATTTTTTAAACTGCAAAGAAGTTGCAGATGAAGTCAACATCAATAAGTCGTATTTATTAAGCAATCACATTTACATATTGATGTGATAAGCAGCATGCCAAATAAGTTAAATAAATTGTTCCCAATTCTCTGAGAGCAACTTGCAACCTTACGATTTTGTGAGGCCCAGAAAAGGATTGACTAGAAATACATGTGGAATGCTGTGAAGTCAAGAAAATAATTTATAAGAGGAGAAAGAATGTTTGACAGTGTCCAACAATTAGCGAAAGATAAGATGATAGCTAGTAATACAATTTAGTTGTGGGGTAACGTAATAAGAAATTATCATTTTTTCCTTTGAGCTACCACAAAACAGGCAGCACTGAACTTGCAGGCAGAAGACATACTAATCTTTTTCATATTCTAAATTTGTTCTTGCTGGTAAATGTTGAACATAGGCAAGTCACTTACATCGTTGTTTTCTTTCTTTTTTTTTTCCTCCTGTAAAATGAGAGTATTGAACTAGATGAGTTCAAATCTTTTAGCAGTAAACATCTTTTTCCCAAACAAATTCACGTTCAGAATTGCAATGTAAAAAATAGGTAAAACTGGATTTGCTATGGCTGAATGGAGTATTGAGTCTAGGGGATACTGGGCTGCAGTTTCTGCTTCCCTGCGGCACCTGTAACTGACTCTAGACCTTTACAGATCCGCATAATACAAGTAGAAGACCTCTGGTGCAGACCGCCTGTTCCATTTGTTTCTGCATTCAGATTCTATATTTTGCAATGAACATTTCCTTATCTGCATAGAGTAAAATGTACTTTCCAATCAATTTTCTCAGTTAATATTAAGAAAGCAAGAATGAGATTAAGGAAAGTTTAATTCCTGAGCTAAAGATATAGAACCTGAAGCACAGAAAGGTCACGGACACGAGTTGGCACACTCACCATCCTGGATCTGTAAATGTATTTGCTCTTTACGGCTCACTTTACTTGCTGGAACTTCCTGAAAATTTTGTGAACTTTTCTTTTCCATTTAGTTATATATTTATATAATAGGGAAATCTTGGGACTTCATTGATGTTCTAAAATGGAAACATACCTTATGAGTATATTTGCATACTCAAGTGTTCATATAAGATGTAAGTAGAACAACCAGCATCTATTGGTAGATCTACACTATAGAGGAGAATATGAGTTCTTGTGCCAAATACTCTTTAATATTAATATGCTGCATTTGATAATTAATATTTCAAAACATGTCTGGTTGTCTGAAAGAAAGAAAAAGAGATAGGTGAAGATGTCTGATTTGAAAATATGGTCTTATACCTGCATTTGCTCAGGCTCTCAGCCTGGACAATTTTAGAGTAGAAGAGGGATTATGGGTATTAATGTGCTTCCCCCAAAACAACATTTGAAAACTCTTTACTTTTGGTTGACTATCACCAAAAACCATGCTCCTTCCTGTACATTCTTTTTGAAATGGCACATACCCCAACATTATGAAACCAAACACAGAAGAATACCTCTTGTTCTCAAACCAATTGGAGGAGGACAATGTTTAAGTCATGGCAAATATTGTTATAAACAGAACAGTGACATTGACAATATCATTTGATCTTTGGGCCAAGGGTGAAATTAATGTTGTATGCTTACTCCAATGGATGACTGGACGTAAGTTTCCACCACGTGCACTTAAAAGTAGTGGTGTCCTCTCTCACTTCCATTTTACCTTCTGATAAATGAAAGGACTCTCATAAACAATACTGGCTTCTTGAGGAGTAGAAATAGCAGAGGAGGTTCAGAAGTTAAAAAAATAGCTTAATTTAGAGATATTTTGTTCTTCCTTGAAAACAAAGAGACAAATACATAAAACCTTCCAGCAGTATCAACATTTTCAGTTGATACCGGGCAAACATTGCCTTCATTTTCTCCTAATGTCATGCTCCTTCCATGATCGAATAGGTTTTTTCACATCCTGGGAAAATACATTACAATATGGGTCCTTGGAGATTGGCCAGATACAGCTCTGGTAAATAGTTACTGTTCCCGGTCTGGGTTACTCTGCATTCATTATTTTCTTCATGAAATTTCTCTACTTGTGGCTTGTTACTCTGATAAAGAGGGTAGTACAAAATAAATGTGGATGCTTTCCTAGGTTATACATTTTCACTTTTAACTTGTACCTCCCCAGATCACCCCATGACAAATACATGAGATGTAGCATACTCTCAGGTTGGATTGACAAAGGCACACATATATCTGTGCATTGTTTGCACATGCAATCTTTTGATTTTGTGTTTGCTTCCTGGCCAGGCAGAAGCCAGATTTTGGTGAGGACTCACTCATATTTGTACTCAAGAAAACATGAGAAAGAGAGGTGCTACTTTGGTATTTCCACCCTCATTTCTCAAGCTAGGAACTTTCAAACTGAAAATACATACCTGGAAATTTGTAAGAACCAATGTTGATCAATAAGCAAGTTTTGCTGATGATTATTATTGAGTTGGGTAGAAGTAGTGCTCTTCTGAGAGGCTTTAGATGGATATTTGTTTATTAGAAAACCAGTTCAATCTGAATTTCAGAAATCAGCATCACTTTTATTTTTAACTATAGTGACTGTAGACAGAATAAATAACATGACTGAGGTTGCATTTTACTTAAAATATGCATTAAGATGAGATTTTTCCTTCCTTTATTGAGGTAGTTTGGTATATTATTCTAAAGTTGGAATAAAATATTGATGTCATAGACTTTGTCATTTTTATAGTTTAATTGTTCACATTATTACAAAGGTACTCTTGGGGGAAAAAGAACCCACCTCATACCACCTTGGCAGTCAGTAACAGCCAGAACTGATAACCAAGCTTCCTTAATATGGCTCTTCACAAACCTTGGTAGAGATTAGGAAGTTGTTGGAGTTGGAGAAATATCACTGGAGGCTCTGGGAGTTTCTTCTGAAGTCCTTCTGAATTAGCAGCTAATGGGGAGCTTTCTTTGATAGCACTATTATAATTAAATGCAGCTGGATGGAAATCAACCACAAAGGAAGCTCTTTTGTTTATCGTTATTTCTGACTTTGTTAGCAGATGTTTTCGAAGTACCATAGTAGCCAGCTTAATTTGTCTCTGTGTAATGTGAAGCAGGTAAACTTTGATTAATGAACTGTCAAGTACATTCCTTAATTTCTTTTCCGAAGTTTTCTTCTGTGACTCTTATATAGCACATATGTCAAATCCGGAAAACGCACGGATAAACATTCAGTTTCTTTTTATATATGTCAGGCCAGCTGAAATGGAGGTGTCAGTCGGCGGTGAGCTGGCTTGTCAAATGTTCATCTTGAAAGCTGCTGTAGTGTTATCGCATGTAAGTAGGCTAGTGAAAAAGATAAACACATATGGCATATATGTACCAGGCTATAGAATGACAGCTCTCTCAGTTGTAATCACTACTGGCTTTCCATAAGGGACTCGATAATTTTCAGTAAATTGGATCTTTTATGGGTTTAAGCATTAATTCATCTATTTAAAAAGGGTAATTTTGACATATCCTTTGCTTATAATAAATGTCTCCTCCACTTCTTAACAGGCAGACTTCCTCACCACCCACTTTGTCTGTTCAACACAGTCTTAACTCCAGCATCGTTACTCAGAATGTACTTTCTACTTGTCTCCCATACCAATTTTTCACAGTGCCACTGTCCCATCATTTAAAGAACTCTTGAAAATTACATCCTTCCTTCTAAATCTTTCCCACATACCTGGAAAGAATGTGTTGTAGTTTTTTAATTGGCTCAACAAAGTTTAAATATACAGCATTCATGATTTACATTGCATTCATTACTAATACAACAAAATTCATGTGTCCTGTGATTTTGCGCTTTCTTTAAAATTAGTAGGTGCTCAAGATAAAGTTTCAATATGTGTCTGCATGTCCTTTGATTTTTGTGTCCATGTCAGTGTTTTCAGTCTCACATTGTGATATCTACATCTGCTTTTAATTGCCATAATACCTAGCACACTACTGAGTATTTCATATGTACTTGAAAAATCACATATTTTAAAATGCTGGTGCTATGCCACTAGGTATTTATTCAGTTATTTATTACTTCTAAAAGTTTATTTCTAGGGATATGTGTGTGAGTGTGCATGTCTGTGTATATGATTGTGTTCTCACCTATTTGCTGCAAAGAATTCATGAGGGCTCAAGTTGGCAGACGAGATGAAAAAAACTATATCTAACTCTGAAGTTCTCTGTAGATAAGGATAGGGAAATGTAATCGTTGGCACCATCCTACTTTCCTCTCTTTAAAGCCATGGCTGAGTTTAAAAAATGTAGGCAGAGGGAACCAGGAGGTCTCAATGGAGCTGAGACTGAATACAGACTACTTGCACCCTGCTAGTCGTCTGAGCCTCAACTTCCTCATCTGTAAAGCCCAGAACAATCATATCACCTAGTAAAAATTAAAGATAATTTATCTAAAGATCTTGGCACATACTAGGCCCTCAGCATATACTAGCCAATGCTATTAGAAATTAGAAATGAGTAATATACTATTTCAGTAGAAGAGAAAAAGAAGTTTAAAATGGTCACTTTTATATGGAACAGTCTGAGTGGTCCTTTGTTCTGGTCTTCAATAATGATGTTCAAAACATGTGTTAGCACACCAATTTAGATGTTATTTCATGCAAAACTAACTTAACTGTTAAGTTATAACTAAAAAGAAACTGAAATTCATTAATATGTATGGAGTATTTCATGTGAAAAAATAACATCTTTCCATGACCATGCTGACTGTACATTCAGCTCCCAACCACCAATTGTCATTTGATTAAAAATAATCCATCTCTAGCAGGTACTCTTCTAATTGAGGGACTTTTCATGAAAACTTCATTAAATTCCCACTCTCTACAAAAATGTTTGAAATAATTGTCCATATTAGAAATGTCAGGATAATTAGTTAAATCACAATCTTAGGTTGGTATGTAGTGAGGACCAAATGTGTGTCAGTACCTTTATGTCAGTTTAGAACACTTGAGAATTTTGTCTGGATTTTTTTTAGCCTTTTAAGCATTTTCTCTAATGGGATTCTGTCTTTAGATTCCTTCTTTTGGAGTGAGGAGAGCAGGGCTAGAGTCACTGTGTTTTAATAGAACTGCAGATTAGCTAATTTTGAAAAAAATTCTCGTTAAGATGATTGCCCTTGAGGAAAATCCTTCATATATGAGTAACTAGCTTTATTTTTTCATTTACTCTGCTAGAGAGTAGAATTACCTGACAGCATTTTGAAGGAGGATAATGTGCTAGCTGTGAAGAAGTGTGGCTTCCAAACAGTGTGACATGTGCTCTCTGGAAAAGTCTGCATGATGACGGGTCAGAGAATTAAGTATGGGGGCTATTCCATGTGATTCTGATTCTTGGCTCTGTACTTTGAGTTATCTCTTAAGATGACAAAATTCATACACCAGATTTAAAAATATCTAGCATAATTTTTGCATCCTTTAGGATGGGGAGTGGGGGTGTCTATGGGGTCCTATTCTTCACTTGAAAGTAGGTGAAATTAAATCACATGTGTCTTTCTCAAAGCCGGGGTCATGGGCATCTATTGTGCCAGGGTGTGGATTTACTCTGAGATGTAGAGAAATTATGGTGCATCTTGAAAATCATTCCCAATGGTTTTAGTGTTCATTAAGATCATGTGAATGAATGTTAGTATTAGGTTATCAGAAAATTTGTGGGTACAACTGGTCAAATAATGCTCTTTGAGCAGCTGACAATAAAATAACATTATTTAAGCAGGATGACTGTATCCCTATCACTGGATTGTGCAACTTGATGGGTTGAGAGAGTCAGAATAGATATTGCAGTTTCAGAGACCATGTCATTTTCATGGTGTTCGTTGAGTCCTTTAGAGTAATGCTACTTAGAACGTGCTCAGGGAGGCATTTGTAAGTGAAAGAAGAGGAATATCTAAAACTCTTGGTATAAGGAGAACTGAGGCCAGGTATACAGTAGATCTCAAGGATCTTGGGGAAAGTTGCACTCTTTTTGCAGTTAGGTAGGTCTTCTACCAGGTGCTGCTGAAAACTGATCCCTGATGTCCATGATTTTTATTGTGATGTCTGGAATATGAGGGGTTTGTTGGGTGTGACTCAGGGAGAGCCAGGGGAAGATGGGAGTCGGAGCTAGAAGCCAGGGGTCTGCAAAGGTGATAGGGATTCTATAAAAGGTGTCTGTATAAATCAGGCAAATCTGGCTAAAGGAAACTGCTGGAATGTGTGCAACTTGTTCCTTGTGTTCAAGAGAAAAAATGTGTCCAGATGTAAGGAGACCAATATGAGAACATAAGTGAGTCAAGTCATGCTAATGGTAATACTCCTGGTGATAGGTGTCTGCTTTTAAGTTTCCAGAAGCCCTGACGCTGACTTCGGTCCTGGCAGCTTATCTCTTAAACTGTTTCTGAGCCTTCATGCTTTTGCTCTCAGCCTGTAGCACTCCAGGAGACTGGGATGAACATGGCAGTGACCTTGTTGATGCCTAAGATTCCAAAGTCTCTGCTTCTGAATGATCTGTCAAAGGACGAGCACTTCTAAGAAAGGTACCCCTTCCTGAAATTAAAGGGAGAGGGGGAGCTAATTTGAAGAATTGCTTCCTAGACTTTTATCTATTTCTGATTTTCACCCAGCATCTTTTTGAAAAGTTCCCTCACAAATGTCTGCAAAAAGAAAATTAGAACAGATGATGGAAACTGATGACTAGAGTCAGCTGTTCCCTAAAAGCAGCAGTAATGTCAGAGTGGTAACTAGATAATCCATTTTGTTTTGGGCTTTGTCTATTTTTCTTGTATCTGAATTGTCACTTGGTTGTCTCTTATTTATACTTCAGTGAATGGTTCACAATGGGTGTATGTGTGTGTGGAGACATATGTGAAAAGTAACTGTACTGTAATATTTATCATTAAAGAGCTGCCTTTGTTTCATTTTACAAGCATCACATTGATGATTTGAATAATAAAGCTGACTGGCTTACTCACTGAAGGTTACTTCCATAATGGAGCAAATTTATGTACCGAGGTTCTCGTTTTCTTTATTAGATAATTGGACAAAATACTGAGAAACTGCTACTAATTGAGCACTCATTCCAGCTTTTGTCTATATTGAGACTAGACAGGTTTTCCGATGTTTGCAAAAGAATTAAATATCCACCCCCTGCAACAGCTTGTCTCATCCCAATATGTTTTCATTAACTTTAACTGAGTCCCTGGGCTTAAATGTGGTTTATCCCAGAATTTTAACACTCACCTTTTATAAGAATCACATATTGGAGGATGTTTTCATTTTAGGAAAAAAGTGTGATCAAAGCCAGGTCATGTGTTTCCTTCTTTGAGGCAGCAGGGGCAAATGGGCAAGGTTCAGATCAAATGTTTTTGCTAGAATGACATTCAATAGGTAACAGTTGCCCTGAAGCAGGGCATGAAAGAGTTAGGGGGAAGAATAATAGAAACTGGAAAACCTTTGAAAATCCATATAATATTAGATATTTTGAGAATCAGCAGTTGAAAAAATTCATTTATAGGAAATGCACAGTAAAGCATAGGTATGCTATTTTAACAGAAGCCCTACTTCCCCTCCCACTGCTGCTATTCAAATTTGGGTCCTAACGGTTGCTCTGTCTTTGTCTTTTAGAGTAGCTACATTCAAGTACTCTTTGTCTACACACAATGCCTTATACTTCAGGTACATCTTTCACGGGACATCCAGGTTAATTTTCTTGAGGTACATCTGATCTTGTTACTGTTATGTTAAAAAAACAAGCAAAACAATTCCCAAAATTTAAAATAATAAAGCTCTAACTTGTAGCATAACATTATTTAACCCTGACCTACTTTGACGACTTATCTTCTAATGCTCCTCATGCATTCAGGTTTCCCACAAACTGGATTAACTACCTGTTCTTCTCAAACAAACCCCTATGTGATCTCACCTTGGCAAATATGCTCATTCTCTTCCTGCAATCTGTAGTCCTCACCTCTTTGCATTTCTACCAGTTGAAATTCTGCCTATCCTTCAAGGTGTGCATACTCCGGCATACAACCTCCAAGATGGCCCCAGTGATCTTGCCTTTTAATATTCGTGCCTGTGTGATTCCCTCCCCTTGAATGTGGGCTGGACCTAGTGACTCATTTCTAATAAATATAGTATGGCAGATGGATGTCACTCCTGAGATTAGATTACACAAACACCGTGATTTAGTTCTTCCTCATTCTGCACTTTTGTTCATTTACTCCGAGGGTAGCTGTCATCTTGAGAGCCATCCAGTGGAAAGGCCCAGATGGCAAGGATCTGAGGGAGGCCTTCAGCTAATGACCAATGAGAACTTGAGGCCCCCAATCCAATAGCTAGAGAGGAACTGAATCCTGCTGGCCACCATGTGAATGAGTTAGAGGCAGATCCCCATTACAGCCTCCAGAAGAAACTGCATCCCAAATGGCACTTTGATGACAAGCTTGTGAGAGATCTTGAGGCATGGGCATCCAGCTAAGCTGCACCAGGCTGTGTGACAGAAACTGTTAAGGTGACGAATGTTGTGTAAGCCATGAAATTCAGGGGGTTATTTGATATATAGTAATAGATAACTAATACAGATTTTGGTACCAGCAGTTGGGTTTAAACTCCTGTAACCTTCTATAATTCTTCCAATAAGCACTACTGTCTCTATTTATATGTTCCTAGAATGCATTGTGTGTACTGGTGTTTCAGCACATTTCAAATTCTTCCTTCTTTTGTTTTCACACATATGGATTTTCTCCTGCATAAAACTATAAAGTTGCTTGAGGTCAGGGTCTATGACATATTCATCTTTGAACTCCGCAGGGTTTTGGCAACAGATTTTATGTAGTAAGTGCTCAATAAATATTGTTGAATTGAATCGAGTGAATACACTTATTTATACTTTAATGCCAAGGTTAGTAGAAAAGGACAATTGACCAATTCATGTCTAAAGATTTTACAGCTCCTGAGTTTTGTCAAGAATTAGTGGGTATGAACTCTAGTGGTTTATTTAGGGACATTTTCCCAAATATTCATTTCATTGAATTACAAGAAAAACATGATTTTGATGACCTTCCTACAAATTTCACTACTATTTTTCTAGGTTAAAATATAAAGAGTCAGATTATGTTATATGACAGCCTCTACTGGACTATCAGGATTGTGAGGATGTTTTAGACAAAAATGGTAGCCACCTGGATAACTTCATAGCATCAATTTCTCTTTAGGAGTTCTGTATTCTTTACAAAGTAGTTCATTGTAGACATTGGTTTGCTACCCTATGTACTGATTGAGAACTCATGAATTACTTTTGAGATTTGGTACTGACATACAGTAGAAACAATGTTGGTTTTGGAGCAAGACAGTTCTGGTTTGAAGTTTAGCTGAACAACTTATTTGCTGTTTGACCTTGGGAAAGTTACTTAGTCTCTCTGAGTGTTTCACATATGTTGATATTGATAGCACAATATACTACAAGCCATGACTTTTGGGGAATAATTGAGACTATATATATATATATAGAGAGAGAGAGAGAGAGAGTCTGTATTGAGATACTAAAATATGTATAAAATAATTGAGACTATGAATAGAGAGACTATAAATATCTCTAAAGAATTTATTACAGTATACGACAACTAGAAACTATCTAAAGAATTTACTACAATATATGACAACTAGAAATTATCAAGTAAATAGTAGCTGAATACCAGACAATCTAGACTATCTTGTTCACAATATCGAATCATTCCTTTCACTTCTGCTTTATATTCTCATAGAGTCTGTGGCTCTACTTCCCTTTGTTTACGCTGACCCTTAGACTGAGGAATATCTCCCTCATCCCATCTGTGATTTTACTGACTTACAATTGCTATGTGTGTATTTAATCCTTCCCTTCATTTGGTCATCCATTCAACAAGTAAAACTGGGACCACATCAGAAATAGGAGACTCAGTATTATGACTTCTTTGAATTCTTGGTGCCTTTGATTATTTGAAGTAATCACTTGATATGTGCCATCTGCTAACCTATACTGTTAGATATCACTTAATGTGGAGGAAGATTTGCTATAAGCAGTCACTTTGTAGTTACTCAACCTCGATTCAGTTTCCTACTGTTTCTCTTGCCAGTTGTGTGAACTTGGGTGAATCACTTAATTTGATTATCAGTTTCCTCCACTGTAAAATGGGTGGGATAATGGCACCTCATAGGGCTGCTGAATTGATTAAATATCACATTTACTATAACATCCTGGGCACATTGTCCGGCTTAGAGTGTTCATCAAAATTTAGTTATCATACAAGTGTAACGAGCACGTATCCTGGTTAGCAAGTTTCACGTATTCAAAACAATGCAAATGTGCATTATAAGCTGCAAAACTCCTTACAAGTGTGGGTGGTCATTTTTAATAGTATCTAGAATTGGGACTATTTCTAACACCTCATTAAATTCACAGGACTAGGGGAAAGGCCGTGTAATCAATAGGTGGTCAATAAAGGTTTCCTGTTGCATATGATAATGTGTGGATAAGACACCAGGCAGACCTCATTTAGCTCTGAACAAGCTGAGTCCTTAAGGTATGGGTCAGCCAGTACAGTGCTCAATCACCCTCTCGGCCAGCGAGCACTAGCATCTCATAGTGTTTACTTTCCTTTGTTTATTCTTTCATGGCCTCTCATATGTCAATAACATCCTACTCTGCCACCAAAGATCTTTTGATTCCCAGCAAAGAGTTTGATTCTTTTCCAAAGGACAGACAAACACAGGGTTATTTTCATGGTTCGAACATACGCTGGATATTATAACAGGATGCAGGGGCTAGGCTCAGATGGATGGGAGGATCATGCTCTGAGCCTTTCACCTCTCCTTAGAGGAACTGTTGAGTGTGCTGGGAGACTAATGACATCGTTCTGTGAATTCTAGCTGCATGTCGATTTTAGAGGTTGCAGTCATGGAGATGCACAGCTCAGACCTTCAACAGAGCCCACTGCCTGGAGCAGAGTTGAGTGGAAGTCCTAGCTGTCCCCTCCATGAGAACACTGAGGCCGTGCTTCGCTGGCTGCTCCCACAAATGACTGGCATGGCCAGTGTTGGCCTGTTTCCTGAGACTCAGGACTTCTCCCTTTTGACCTGGCTGAAACTTTCTCAGAACTGTTCTGTGGTCTGAGGGCCTTACTACACAATTCTTCTTTTCCTCTCTTTCACAAGTATCAGACCAGACTTATGATCTGAAATCTTTTCCCATCTACTCCTGTTCCCTTCCCTTTTATTCACAAGAAAAGTTTAACCCACTCGCCCTTTCAAATTTTGCATATCAAATCCTGCCTTGGCTTCCTAGGAGTACTGACACAGTTGGTAATATGTTAACCATTTTGGAAATACAACTCTATTCAGTATGAATGCCATACTGGCCCAACATGAAGCTCTTCTATCCTGTGTGCTCATGTCTCACAATCTGTGCCCTTGCACTGAACAGAATATGCCTGTAGTGTCTGTTACGAAAGAACTTGTACATTTAATAGGACTCAGATTTAAAATTTGTATCTTTGTAGATGCATATTTATTTAATAAGACTACATGTTTTTACACATTAACCAATCAATTAGCAAGTAATCTCCTTGAAGGCAGTAGTGTAACCAATTTATATCAATTTGTGCTTTCACCTCTGACATTAAATACTTTTGATACATGACAAGAACTATGTACAAAATGAATAATTCCATAATGGATCCAAGAATGATCTGTGAGTATTCTGACCAAGGTTCAAATCCCAGCTGTGCTGCTTCCTGTTTGTGTAATCTTGGTCATGCTACTTTTGTCCTCTTTGAGCCTCAATTTTCTCATCTGTAAAGTGAGTTTTGTGAGGATGAAGTGAGAAAGTATAATGAACATACAGTCTTTGGTACAGTTAGCCATCTACATATGGTATTAAGAGTTAATAAACTTCAGAGAAAATTAATGTTAAATATTGTTGTACACTGCAAGTTTCCCAATAGGCATATTTAAAGCAACATGTACTTTATTTATTTTTTTCATTTTAACATCTTTATTGGAGTATAATTGTTTTACAATGGTATGTTAGTTTCAGCTTCACAACAAAATGAATCAGTTATACATATACATATGTTCCCATATCTCTTCCCGCTTGCGTCTCCCTCCCTCCCACCCTCCCTATCCCACCCCTCCAGGCGGTCACAAAGCACCGAGCTGATCTCCCTGTGCTATGCGGCTGCTTCCCACTAGCTATCTACCTTACGTTTGGTAGTGTTTATATGTCCATGCCTCTCTCTCGCTTTGTCACAGCTCACCCTTCCCCCTCCCCATATCCTCAAGTCCATTCTCTAGTAAGTCTGTGTCTTTATTCCTGTTTCACCCCTAGGTTCTTCATGACATTTTTTTTTTCTTAAATCCCATATATATGTGTTAGCATACGGTATTTGTCTCTCTCTTTCTGACTTACTTCACTCTGTATGACAGACTCTAGGTCTATCCACCTCATTACAAATAGCTCAATTTCATTTCTTTTTATGGCTGAGTAATATTCCATTGTATATATGTGCCACATCTTCTTTATCCATTCATCCGATGATGGACACTCAGGTTGTTTCCATCTCCGGACTATTGTAAATAGAACTGCAATGGACATTTTGGTACATGACTCTTTTTGAATTATGGTTTTCTCAGGGTATATGCCCAGTAGTGGGATTGCTGGGTCATATGGTAGTTCTATTTGTAGTTTTTTAAGGAACCTCCATACTGTTCTCCACAGTGGCTGTATCAATTTACATTCCCACCAACAGTGTAAGAGGGTTCCCTTTTCTCCACACCCTCTCCAGCATTTATTGCTTCTAGATTTTTTGATGATGGCCATTCTGACTGGTGTGAGATGATATCTCATTGTAGTTTTGATTTGCATTTCTCTAATGATTAGTGATGTTGAGCATTCTTTCATGTGTTTGTTGGCAGTCTGTATATCTTCTTTGGAGAAATGTCTATTTAGGTCTTCTGCCCATTTTTAGATTGGGTTGTTTGTTTTTTGTTATTGAGCTGCATGAGCTGCTTATAAATTTTGGAGATTAATCCTTTGTCAGTTGCTTCATTTGCAAATATTTTCTCCCATTCTGAGGGTTGTCTTTTGGTCTTGTTTATGGTTTCCTTTGCTGCGCAAAAGCTTTTAAGTTTTATTAGGTCCCATTTGTTTATTTTTGTTTTTATTTCCATTTCTGTGGGAGGTGGGTCAAAAAGGATCTTGCTGTGATTCATGTCATAGAGTGTCCTGCCTATGTTTTCCACTAAGAGTTTGATAGTTTCTGGCCTTACATTTAGGTCTTTAATCCACCTTGAGCTTATCTTTGTGCATGGTGTTAGGGAGTGATCCAATCTCATACTTTTACATGTAGCTGTCCAGTTTTCCCAGCACCACTTATTGAAGAGGCTGTCCTTTCTCCACTGTACATTCCTGCCTCCTTTATCAAAGATAAGGTGACCATATGTGCGTGGGTTTATCTCTGGGCTTTCTGTCCTGTTCCATTGATCTATATTTCTGTTTTTGTGCCAGTACCATACTGTCTTGATTACTGTAGCTTTGTAGTATAGTCTGAAGTCAGGAAGCCTGATTCCTCCAGCTCCGTTTTCGTTCTCAAGATTGCTTTGCCTATTCGGGGTCTTTTGTTTCCATACAAATTGTGAAATTTTTTGTTCTAGTTCTGTGAAAAATGCCAGTGGTAGTTTGATAGGGATTGCATTGAATCTGTAGATTGCTTTGGGTAATAGAGTCATTTTCACAATGTTGATTCTTCCAATCCAAGAACATGGTATATCTCTCCATCTATTTGTATCATCTTTAATTTCTTTCATCAGTGTCTTATAATTTTCTGCATACAGGTCTTTTGTCTCCTTAGGTAGGTTTATTCCTAGATATTTTATTCTTTTTGTTGCAGTGGTAAATGGGACTGTTTTCTTGATTTCACTATCAGATTTTTCATCCTTAGTGTATAGGAATGCCAGAGATTTCTGTGCATTAATTTTGTATCCTGCTACTTTACCAAATTCATTGATTAGCTCTAGTAGTTTTCTGGTAGCATCTTTAGGATTCTCTATGTATAGTCATCTGCAAATAGTGACAGCTTTACTTCTTCTTTTCCGATTTGGATTCCTTTTATTTCCTTTTCTTCTCAGATTGCTGTGGCTAAAACTTCCAAAACTATGTTGAATAAGAGTGGTGAGAGTGGGCAACCTCTCTTGTTCCTGATCTTAGTGGAAATGCTTTCAGTTTTTCACCATCGAGGACAATGTTGGCTGTGGGTTTGTCATATATGGCCTTTATTATGTTGAGGAAAGTTCCCTCTATGCCTACTTTCTGCAGGGTTTTTATCATAAATTGGTGTTGAATTTTGTCAAAAGCTTTCTCTGCGTCTATTGAGATGATCATATGGTTTTTCTCCTTCAATTTGTTAATATGGTGTATCACGTTGATTGATTTGCGTATATTGAAGAATCCTTGCATTCCTGGAATAAACCCCACTTGATCATGGTGTATGATCCATTTAATGTGCTGTTGGATTCTGTTTGCTAGTATTTTGTTGAGGATTTTTGCATCTATATTCATCAGTGATATTGGCCTGTAGTTTTCTTTCTTTGTGACATCCTTGTCTGGTTTTGGTATCAGGGTGATGGTGGCCTCGTAGAATGAGTTGGGGAGTGTTCCTCCCTCTGCTATATTTTGGAAGAGTTTGAGAAGGATAGGTGATAGCTCTTCTCTAAATGTTTGGTAGAATTCACCTGTGAAGCCATCTGGTCCTGGGCTTTTCTTTGTTGGAAGATTTTAAATCACACTTTCAATTTCAGTGCTTGTGATTGGTCTGTTCATATTTCCTATTTCTTCCTGGTTCAGTCTTGGCAGGTTGTGCATTTCTAAGAATTTGTCCATTTCTTCCAGGTTGTCCATTTTATTGGCATAGAGTTGCTTTTAGTAATCTCTCATGATCTTTTGTATTTCTGCAGTGTCAGTTATTACTTTTCCTTTTTCATTTCTAATTCTATTAAGTTCAATCTTCTCCATTTTTTTCTTGATGAGTCTGGCTAATGGTTTATCAATTTTGTTTATCCTGTCAAAGAACCAGCTTTTAGTTTTATTGATCTTTGCTATCGTTTCTTTCATTTTTTTTTCATTTATTTCTGATCTGATTTTTATGATTTCTTTCCTTCTGCTAACTTTGGGGTTTTTTTGTTCTTCTTTCTCTAATTGCTTTAGGTGCAAGTTTAGGTTGTTTATTCGAGATGTTTCCTGTTTCTTAAGGCAGGATTGTATTGCTATAAACTTCCCTCTTAGAACTGCTTTTGCTGAATCCCATAGATTTTTGAGTCATCGTGTCTCCATTGTCATTTGTTTCTAGGTATTTTTTGATTTCTTCTTTGATTTCTTCAGTGATCACTTCGTTATTAAGTAATGTATTGTTTAGCCTCCATGTGTTTGTATTATTTACAGATCTTTTCCTGTAATTGATACCTAGTCTCATAGTGTTGTGGTCAGAAAAGATACTTGATACAATTTCAATTTTCTTAAATTTACCAAGGCTTGATTTGTGACCCAAGATAGGATCTATCCTGGAGAATGTTCCATGAGCACTTGAGAAAAATTTGTATTCTGTTGTTTTTGGATGGAATGTCCTATAAATATCAATTAAGTCCATGTTGTTTAATGTATCATTTAAAGCTTGTGTTTCCTTATTTATTTTCATTTGGGATGATCTGTCCATTGGTGAAAGTGGGGTGTTAAAGTCCCCTACTATGAATGTGTTACTGTCGATTTCCCCTTTTATGGCTGTTAGTATTTGTCTTATGTATTGAGGTGCTCCTATGTTGGGTGCATAAATATTTACAATTGTTATATCTTCTTCTTGGATCGATCCCTTGATCATTATGTAGTGTCCTTCTTTGTCTCTTCTAGTAGTCTTTATTTTAAATTCTATTTTGTCTGATACAAGAATTGCTACTCCAGCTTTCTTTTGGTTTCCATTTGCATGAAATACTTTTTTCCATCCCCGTACTTTCAGTCTGTATGTGTCTCTAGGTCTGAGGTGGGTCTCTTGTAGACAGCAAATATACGCGTCTTGTTTTTGTATCCATTCAGCCAGTCTGTGTCTTTTGGTGGGAGCATTTAGTCCATTTATATTTAACGTAATTATCGATATGTATGTTCCCATTCCCATTTTCTTAATTGTTTTGGGTTCGTTATTGTAGGTCTTTTCCTCCTCTTGTGTTTCTTGTCTAGAGAAGTTCCTTTAGCAGTTGTTGTAGAGCTGGTTTGGTGGTGCTGAACTCTCTCAGCTTTTGCTTCTCTGTAAAGGTTTTAATTTCTCCATCAAATCTGAATGAAATCCTTGCTGGGTAGAGTAATCTTGGTTGCAGGTTTTTCTCCTTCATCACTTTCAATAAGTCCTGCCAGTCCCTTCTGGCTTGCACAGTTTATGCTGAAAGATCGGCTGTTAACCTTATGGGGATTCCCTTGTGTGTTGTTTTTCCCTTGCTTCTTTTAATATGTTTTCTTTGTATTTAATTTTTGATAGTTTGATTAATATGTGTTTTGGCATATTTCTCCTTGGATTTATCTTGTATGGAACTCTCTGTGCTACCTGGACTTGATTAACTATTTCCTTTCCCATATTAGGGAAGTTTTCAACTATAATCTCTTCAAATATTTTCTCAGTCCCTTTCGTTTTCTCTTCTTCTTCTGGAACCCCTATAATTCGAATGTTGGTGCGTTTAATGTTGTCCCAGAGGTCTCTGAGACTGTCCTCAGTTCTTTTCATTCTTCTTTCTTTATTCTGCTCTGCAGTAGTTATTTCCACTATTTTATCTTCCAGGTCACTTATCCGTTCTTCTGCCTCAGTTATTCTGCTATCGATCCCATCTAGAGTATTTTTCATTTCATTTATTGTGTTGTTTATCGTTTGTTTCATCTTTAGTTCTTCTAGGTCCTTGTTAAATGTTTCTTGCATTTTGTCTATTCTGTTTCCAAGATTTTGGATCATCTTTACTATCATTATTCTGAATTCTTTTTCCAGTAGACTGCCTATTTCCTCCTCATTTGTTAGGTCTGGTGGGTTTTTATCTTGCTCCTTCATCTGCTGTGTGTTTTTCTGTGTTTTCATTTTGCTTATCTTACTGTGTTTGGGGTCTCCTTTTTGCAGGCTGAAGGTTCGTAGTTTCTGTTGTTTTTGGTGTCTGTCCCCAGTGGCTAAGGTTGGTTCAGTGGGTTGTGTAGACTTCCTGGTGGAGGGTACTAGTGCCTGTGTTCTGGTGAATGAGGCTGGATCTTGTCTTTCTGGTGGGCAGGTCCACGTCTGCTGGTGTGTTTTGGGGTGTCTGTAGACTTATGATTTTAGGCAGCCTCTCTGCTAATGGGTGGTGTTGTGTTCCTGTCTTGCTAGTTGTTTGGCATAGGATGTCCAGCACTGTAGCTTGCTGGTGGTTGAGTGAAGCTGGGTGCTGGTGTTGAGATGGAGATCTCTGGGAGATTTTCGCCATTTGATATTATGTGCAGCTGGGAGGCCTCTTGTGGACCAGTGTCCTGAAGTTGGCTCTCCCACCTCAGAGGCACAGCACTAACTCCTGGCTGCAGCACCAAGAGCCTTTCATCCACCCGGCTCCTTAATTTCGGATGATTCGTTGTCTATTCATGTATTCCACAGAAGCAGGGTACATCAAGTTGATTGTGGAGTTTTAGCAACATGTACTTTAATATATACAAGTGAATTTACACAACTTTTCAGGCTCAAAACTTTGAAGAAAATTAAGTTAACCTTTATACTGGATTCTGCCTCTTGGTGCTTACTTAATATTTGTTATCCTACCAAAATATTATTTATTAACGTTAATATAATTTTATTTAAATAAGAATTATAAAATTATGTTATAGTTTTATTTAATTAAGAATTATAAAATTATAATATAATATAATTAAAAAGAATTAGAGTGGTCTTTAATTATTTCAAAATGCAAACAGGATATAAGAAAGCTGATTTCCTGTCCTGCCCCTAGCTTCTTCAGAACCAGTTTTTTTCTTTTTTTTTTAGATTTCATATATCTATGTTAGCATACGGTATTTTTCTCTTTCTGACGTACTTCACTCTGTATGACAGGAATAAATACGCAGATGTAGAGAGTAGACTTGAGGACACGGGGAGGGGGAAGGGTAAGCTGGGATGAAGTGAGAGAGTAGCGTTGACATATATATACTACCAAATGTAAAATAGATAGCTAGTGGGAAGCAGCCGCATAGCACAGGGAGATCAGCTTGGTGCTTTGTGACCACCTAGAGGGGTGGGATAGGGAGGGTGGGAGAGAGACGCAAGAGGGAGAGGATTTGGGGATATATGTATACATATAGCTGATTCACTTTTTATACAGCAGAAACTAACACAACATTGTAAAGCAATTATACTCCAATAAAGATGTTAAAAAAATAAATATACTGACCCAAGTGAAGAAATTTACTCCATAAAAATAAAAGCACCAAAATATTAAAAAAAAGCTGATTTCTCAGGTGAGTTTCTACTCTACAAACACGCATCTTCATATAGTCTTGCTTATCTTATAGTTTTTGTAGGCTTAGAATATACCAAGTGAAGAGCTTGCAGTAATTTGCCCAAGGCCTATTCTGGTGACTGTTATGAAATGAGAGACAACGATTTTCCTTAGCTTACCTATCCCCTATATCTTATCTTCTCAAGGCTGGGCTCCTGTGTCTGCCAAGGTTACAACTGGCTGATCAGAATGAGTTACCATGTTGATATGTTAAGGGATAAGATTGAGGACAGTTCTCAAGGCCTTTCTTCTCTTTCAGGGTAAAGTACAGTTTAACAGTGACCTCGAGAAGACGAGGGCCTTGGTTTTGTTTTCTAACCTAAATATACTAAGTCTAGAAAATTTTTTCACTGTGTAAGAGCAAACCACTGGGGAATGTATTTTGGGTGTGTGACTACTTTTGTTAGCCCTGAATCATAGCAGAGGAAGCCACATCTACTAATCACATCAGGGTGAGCCTTTGGTTTTCACTCTGATGATATCGGAGCGTTTAATATTGCTTGGAAACACATCCTAATTCCTACAGAAACTGGAGTTTTTGATAACTGGATCAAAAGACATGTGTGATTTCTGCAAAATGTCTAGTCCTCTATTCTGTAGTAGTGAAAACATGTTCTTCCTAAGTATCCATAATCTTTTACTTCTTATGGTATATAAGCCTGAATTATCAAAGAATTAATTAAGATGTCCATGAGTGATAAGCTGCAGTAAGGAAGATTCTGATTGAGGGGGTATTAACCTACCATGTAAACTTCTTGACAGCTGAGAAAAACACTGAACCAAGAGTAGATGTTTTGGTGTGTTCTCTGCGTGGACACAGGATGAACCTTTAAACCATAGCAGATAGAAGTGATAACTTTCTGTGTTCACACATAGTTTTTTAACAGTGACTACTGACAAAGTTCTTCCTGTTAGCTAACCCAAATATTTTATGCTGCAATTCAGGAGTATTTTTCTTGTTTCCATATTTTTTAAGTACTTTTTGATTTATAGCAGAAAGAATTTTCACATAGTCTTTCGCCATCTGCCTTTAATTTGCTACTAGAATACCTCTGCCTTCCACTGATCTACTTCCTCTTTTATGGAGCTGCTTTACTCTGCCTCACCTCGTAACCCTAAATTCAATTCTAGCTTTGCTCTCTGACTAGCATACAGGAATGTTCATATGAATATACTTGATAACTCTAACCATTATGTGCAAACAGCCATCAAACCCTGATGATGTTAGCTTCTGAACTTGCACAATTCTATTTGTATTTCTCCATCAGCAGAATCACCAGCTTAGAACACACTTTTATCACTCTTATCCAGAACAATGGGGTCTCTGAATTTCTGTTTTCCTGCCCCCCCCCCACTGATAAACACTTTTGAGCCTTTGCCTCCAGCTTATTTTTTTAAAAAATGAACTGTTGTATTAATACGTACATTACAAAACGCATGCCAGAAGTTGACAATTTTTGAAGGAGAAAATAAAAATAATTAGATATATATTTCAATCCCTTTTCTCTCCAAATAAGTTGTCTTGTATTCTCCTTGAGACAAATACATCCCATGCACTCCTTTTTGGAGACTATTCTCAGATATGGCAGGAGTATTTTAACTTGTGCCCTTCCCTTTTAATTTGTTCCCTTAAATTCATCTTTACTTAGCTGTCAAGGTGATTCATATGAAATGTGTACTTGGCCCTGTCACTCTGCTGTGTAAAGTGGTTCAGGGGCAATCTCTCCCAGGATGAAGTCTAAACCCTCTTGAATGATGCTTTTTACATCCCTTTCCCTGGCTGCCTTCCTATCTTAACCTTTCACTCTTCTTTACTGAAGACTTCCCATTTTAGTATCTTGAAATTGCTTGTACTTTAGGTGTATACATCTTACTTTACATCACTCAGTGCCTTTGTTCATTCTGTTTCTTTTGCCTAGAATAAGACTCCTATTCTTCTTGACTCATCATTCAGACTCATTCTTTAAAATTCATCCCAAACACATCTGTTTCTAAGAATCCTTCTCAGGGTTATTTTAACCACTACATATTAGAGGCATAGGCAAATGTCCTATTGGGTTAACAAAGGCCTACTCTAAATGTTAGCAACCAAAGGGAGAACCGAAAAAAAGCTGCAAAATTGAAATGAATAAATGTTTAATTAAATACTTAAGAACATAACATGTCATTATATCAGCCAATCAACTGCTACTGCAACCCAACTAAATACTTTATAGTGTATAAAAATTGCATTCATTGTGATGTATGGCAGCATTTTAATAGGTTTGCTATGACATGGACTGGGACCGCAAAAACTAGTAGTGCGTTGAGACTACTAATATAATAAAATGTCCGTGCCCTTTTTCTGTTAGCATATGGTATGAGCAAACCTCTCTTAGATCACTTAGACTTTATATTGAAATGTTCTCATATGTCTGTCTCATTTTTTCCAGGATATGGTAATCATCATTTTAGCATAAAAAGACCATATATCAGGATTTTTTTTTTGCTCCTTAGTATTTTATAAAACAAAACGCTGGACTTCCCTGGTGGTGCAGTGGTTGAGAGTCCACCTGCCGATGCAGGGGACACGGGTTTGTGCCCCGGTCCGGGAAGATCCCACATGCCGCAGAGCGGCTGGGCCCGTGAGCCATGGCCGCTGAGCCTGCGCATCCGGAGCCTGTGCTCCGCAACGGGAGAGGCCACAGCAGTGAGAGGCCCGCGTACCGCAAAAAAAAAAAAAAAAAAAAAAAAAAGCTGAGTGTTCAAAATTTTAAATAAGAAAATAAAATTAAATATTTCATTCATCTCAAGTATAAACATTTATAAACATATTATAAAGCACTAAGTAAAATTCGAATTTATAAAACTATACATACATTTTTATTCCAATATAGCAAATTAAAGTGATAGCTAAAAGATTATTTAAAATAACAAAATATACAAAAGAAGACATGTATTAAATTGTGAAAAAATTTTGATCTTTTAAAAATAATCAGTCTTATAGGATAAGGCATTTCAATGCTTGAGTTGAAAATGTGTTCATAAAAACGTTTTTTCAGTGGGTGAATTATTTCTAGATCTACACCACTTGGAGAAATATCAAGGAGATAAATATAAAGCCAAATATATTCCTTTAATTACTTCATCTATAAATACAATCATTTTTGTTTGGCAATTTTGGAAGAGCACTGTAGGGAATTCCCTGTCAGTCCAGTAGTTAGGTCTTGGTGTTTTTACTGCCATGGCTGGGGTTCAATCCCTGCCTGGTCAGGGAACTAAGGTCCCACAAGCTGTACAGCACAGCCAAAAAAAAAAAAAAGGAAAAGAAAAGAAAAAAGAACATTGTAAACTTTTCTGCACCTTCATCCAACCCTTTCATTAAGAGCCATATGTAGCTTTGTTTCAAAGAAAGCATTTCTAGTGCATCTTTATTTCCTTTGTTTTCATTGCATGTAGGTGGAAAATTCAATGCAGGGTTACTTTATCAATATCAGTACTGGCATGTTTGAGTTCCATTTGCTCAGAAATTCTTCGTGCCAGAGTAAGAATTATTTTTGCAGTAGCAACTTTGCTTTTTCAACTCTTATTTTTTAAGTCCTATAGAGTGCTATAGAGTGTAATGAAATTTTAGAATAATAATTTTAAGTGAGAGTGCCTTTATAGCATTTGTGATTTTAATGTTGTATATCCCTCCTGGGTAGAGAGGATGTTCATTCAGCAAGTGATTTCATCATAAATTGATAAATTTTCATTGATGGTGATCTCGAGAGTTTCTTATATTTGTTCATATATTTACCTTTACCAAAGAACTTGATGTTTTCAAATGGATTTGAATTACTATCTAGCATCCTTTCATTCCAATTTGAATGACTCCCTTTAGTATTTCCTGCAGGGCAATTCTAGTAGTAATGAGTTCACTCAGCTTTTGTTTATCTGGCACTGTCTTAATTTCTCCATCATTTTTTCAAGGAAAGTTTTGCTATATATAGAATTCTTGGTTGGCATTGTTTTTCTTTCAGTATTTTAAATATGTCATCCCACAGCCTCTGGCCTGCAAATTTTCTGCTAAGAAATCTGACAGTTTTATTGAGGCTCCCTTGTACATGATGAGTCACCTTCTTCTTTCTGCTTTCAGAATTATTTCTTTGTCTGTTGAAAGTTTGATTAGACTGTCTTCATGTGGTCTTTATGAATTTATCTTACTTGAAGTTTATTAAGCTTCTTATATTTGTAAATATATCCATGTATTTTGGGAAATTTGGGCCAGTTACTTCTTTAAATAAGTTCACTGCATGTTTTTCCTCTCTATTCTCCTTCTAGGACTCCTATAATGTGTATACTGGTCTGTTTGACAGGTCCCATAAGTCCTTTAGACTCTGTTCACTTTTATTCTTTTTCCTCCTCAGATTCAATAATTTCAGATGACTTGTCTTCATGTTCACTGCTTTTTTCTTCTGCTTGATGGACTTAATATTGAACTCCTTGTGTATCTTTCAATTCAGTTATTACAGGCATACTATAAGATATGGGTTTGATTTCAGACACAGCACTAAAGTGAATATTGCAATAAAGTAAGTCACACAATCTTTTTGGTTTCCCAGTGCATATAAAATTTATGCTTATGCTATACTGTAGTCTATTAAGTGTGCAATAGCATTATGTCTAAAAGGACAATGTAATACCTTAATTAGAAAATACTTCATTACTAAAAACTACTAACCATAATCTGAGCCTTCAGCAAGTCATAATCTTTTTGCTGGTGCAGGGTCTTGCCTTCATATTAATGACTGCTGGCTGATCAGGGTGGTGGTTCCTGAAGGTTGAGGTGGCTGTGACAATTTCTTAAAATAAGACAACAATGAAGCTTGCAGCGTAGATTGACTTTTCCTTTTACAAATGATTATTCTGTAGCATGCAATGCTGTTTGATAGCATTTTATCTACGGTAGAATGTCTAAAAATTAGAGTCGATACTCTCAAACTCTGTCTCTGATTTATCAACTAAGTTAATGTAATACTCTAAATCTTTTGTTGTTATTTCAACAATCTTAACAGCATCTTTACAAGGAGTAGATTCTATCTCAAGAAACCACTTTCTTTGCTCATTCATAAGAAGCAATTCTTCATTTCATCCAAGATTTACCATGAAATTGCAGCAATTCAGTCATATCTTCAGGCTCCACTTCTAATTCTGTGAAAATTATCAAAATGCGACGCAGAGAAAAAGTGAGCAAATGCTGCTGGAAAAAAAATGGCACTTATAGACTTGCTTAATGCAGGGTTGCCACAAACCTTCAATCTGTAAAAATGCAATATCTTCTAAGTGCAATATTGTGGAGCACAATAAAGTGAAGTATGCTTGTATATTTTTCAGAATCAGAATTTTTGCTTCCTTTGCTCTTAATCTCTTACCCTCAAGTGTCAGTGGGTCGGTAGTCCCCTTATGGTTTTCACAAGTCATGCCTGTTGCTTCCTGCAGATTTTTCTAGCCTTAGATCTGTGCCACTTCTGTCCTTCTGTGCTCCAAATTGGGCAAAGCATAGACCAGTCCCTCAGGCAGCTTGGAGATAAGTTAGAAAGTTGCAAGTTTGGCCCACTCTGTTCTTTCCAGGTCACTGAATGGGACTGGAGATTGACTAGACTGCTGCTTCCCCCAAACTGGGTGGGGCAAGGGTGAGTTAAAAGACCATGAATTTCCTCCCATTTTGTATATGGCCTTTTCTTGACTGGGCATTAGCTTGGTTGCTGTACAACTTTGATTTCCAGAGTGTCTATAAAATTATTTTAGTCAGTTTCAAGTTTTTTACTTAGTGTTTTCGTAAGAGAATGAGGGCCTGGACCTTCATGGTCCACCATCTTGCTGATGTCACCAATTTTAGAATTTTTAAAATACCATAATAGAAATTTCATTTGGAATAACCCTGGTCTGAATTATTTGGCGTTGACTAGTATAGTTGCTTCCTTGGACTCCAGTTTTCTCCTCTGTGGCTGATTTTTTACATGGCCTTTGATGTAGTTGGTCCAGTGGGGCTTCAATATCTTCCTGCCATGTTTGATTCCTCTAAAAGAAACTTTCAGAACCGTTAACTCTGGGCAGCAGCTCTCCTCTGGCCAGAGACTATTTTGAAGAATTTTTGTTTATCTTTCTGCCAACTGAAAAATAAAGAACCTGTTTAGGCAGAGACAACCACCTGTTTCAGAGGATTCTTCTCATCAGTTTGCTTTTTTGTGTGGGGAGGTATGGTCAAGTGGAGATAGAATGGGGTAGATGGGGGAGCTGCAAGAACAGATTAGGAAAAGGGCCTAAGTGGACTTTAGGTGAAGGTTTCAGGGATGGGGTTTGGGAAAGTCAGAGAAAGGGGAATAGTGAGCAATGTTATTGACTTATGTCCAAAATAATGTTATCTTCTCCATTACCCCCTCACATTCTTAATATTACAAACTAACGTGATCTACCAAAAATATTGTATGACAATCTGATTCATCTTTATATTCCCAGTATCAGATAGGCTATATCAAGCACTTAATTGGTGTTCAATATATGTTGAACTGAAATGGCAATTATCTAGTTTTAAAAATGGTTCAGAATGGTTCTTTATTATATACCTTTCCCACAAGAAAGTTTTTTATTCCCAAATAGTGTTACATGAGCCAGCCTGTCCATAAAAATACAGCAAATACTTAAGGTTAAAATGCATATAAGATATTTTAAAATGCATGTTACTTTCATCTCTGTGAAGTATGAAGGAGATTATGGGGATGAGAAACACTATTTTTTCTTTGACATAAAAATTTCTAATTCTTCTCTTTATTTTCTCTCTTAAAAAACCAGTCAATCAGTTAAGTAGTTATATTGAGGATGTGTTTGCACAGGATTTTACAAGGTGCTATCAGACATATTAAAAATGTTATAACTCTGGTCCTAGGAGAACAATACATTATGCCTACTCTCATCTCATTAGGCAATGCATTTATTTTTTCTAAATGGGACTCTATTATCTTAAACTTATTTTAGCTTTTGGTGAGTGAAATATGGAAGAAGGTGGAAGAATAACCAAATTTAATTTTCTTTTGAATGGTAGCCTTCTGTATAGAAATGAGCCTTGCACTTGACAGCAGAAGATCTAAGTTCTAGTCTTAGCTCTTCTACTCTCCACTGATGTGGCATTATTCAAGGAAATTTGACTCCTCATTTCCTCATCTATAAAATAAGGATAACCACAGTTCCCTTATATACCTAACAGAATTTTTAGGGGGTCCAAATGAGAGGGTGTGTGAGAAGGTACTATAAAATGTGAATTCTTGCCCTGGTCTTTCCTTTGACCCTCCCTTTTTTTCTACTCTCTCTTTGGGAAGAAACAGACACTCAATAGATTGGGGGGGCAGAAATTGGCAGCAATGAATGCCCAAGGTTGTAGCCCATGGAGGGCATGGGTTGCCAACAGATTTTTATGCATTGGAAACAGGAATGTTTGGAGAGCTTGTGTGTGTGTGTGTGTGTGTGTGATTACATCATATCCTTTGCTCATAATCGTCCAAGGGTTTTTCAACCTACTCAGCATAAAATCCAGTGTCCTGCCTGTGGCCTTCGAGATCCTTTCTTGTGCTTCAAACTTATTTTCCCCTCACTCCTCTCCATTTCTATGTCTTTGTTGTTTCACAAACATTCCAAGCCCATTCCTGCTCAGGGGCTCTGTATTTCTACTCCTCTTTCTGTAAGGCTCTCCATCCTGAGAGTTGCATGACTTAGACTCTCTTTTTATCCAGGTTTCTACTCAAAGATAACCTCTTCCAAGAGACCTTCCCTGTCTCTTGTATCCCCTGTCTCAAGTCCCATTACCCTACTTTATTTTTTTTATAGTACTTAATGCTACCTCTCTTTGTTTTATATATACATTTTTTATTACTTGTATCGCCTAGTAGAATGTAAACTCCAGGATGGCAGGGGCTTGCCTCTTAGTTTTCCAGATCTATATTCAGTGCCCAGCACATTGTAGATGCTCAATGAATAATTATTGAATGAATAAATGACTGGCTGAATTAATGAACAAGTAGGAGTGTATATCCCTTGAACGCTACATAAGATTTGTAGCCAAGTCTATATTTTTAGAAATGTTAACTCTTGTTGTAAAATAAACACCTGATCACAGTTAATAGAAGTGAGCTTTTCCCACTTTTTATAACAGTCCACTCTTTTGCTCTTACCTCAAAAGCCTGGTTGAATTCTTTTAAGCCATTGCTCTGAAGGCATTTGTATATTTTTCTAAAGCCATTTAAGAGGTCAGAAATAACCATGCATGAAGCGCTTTTAGCATAGCCTTTACAAAGTTAGCTTTTGCAATTTAGAATTCTTGTTAGATAACTCAATGTAGAAAAATGTATTCATTTATATCAGATTGTTTCTATCACAGATGATTTTTGAAGATACTTTTCAAGTAAGTTAAAATATGAGGCTATAGCAAAGTGACAAGACACAGATCTCTGAAAAACAGAAATCCAAACTGGGCTCATATGGAACTCAGTGGGCAGTTTGGCTGGCAACATCATCTTGTAGGCAGTTAGAGGCAACTCTATATGAGGCAGTGGTTTGGTTGCTGGCAGAACTGCCGAGGTTGAGGAAAACAAAACTAATTGTAATTAGTGAGATTCCAGATTTTGGTGGCCTAAACACTTATGAGAGTAACTGCCCTAAAAGCAGAGGAAAAATTAGAGAAAATGAGAAATTACAGAGACCTTAGCACAGTTGTGTTGGCTCTGACTTGGCTACTACAGTACTGAGTTTTGTATTACTGCAGTAATTTTTAAGCTATAGGATATGGTAAAGTGTGCTGAGATACAAGGGCAAGGATCAAAGGAGAGAAGTCTATAATTCTCTATTAGGTAGACACTGAATGTTCATAAAATATGTAGTTAAACAGATGCAACTGTGTTTATTCCTTAGTTAAATGTAAAACTATAACAATGGCATCTGGAGATTTTACAAAGGGAGGAAGTCACCTTCAAAACTTATTTTAAAAGTTTGTAGAATGATAGGAGAGATATCATGAAAATATATTTCTTTTGTAGTCTGGGTTACTATCTTCTTAAATTTGAGAAGAACAGGTTAATCCCAGGTTTGGCTAGGAAAATGTTTACCCTAATTTTCTTTGTTTGATTCCTTCTTTTAACAAAGATAAACAACTTTGAAAGAAACATTAACCTGATATGCTAGGAAGTTACTTTCTGAGCTCTGATATAACAATGGAGAGCATTGCTGTGAGCCAATCAGGTGCTGCCTGTGGAGATGTTTTTGTTTGCAGCATTTCACACATACTTATTCAATAAAGTTTTTGTTTTACTGACATTGGAAAATAGCGTACTGCATTATGCTGTGATTTTGAAGTGACAGTGTCAGTAGGACTAAGGTAAAAGATTTGAAGTGGATTGAGACTGAAAAATAAAGCTTTGTTTTTGCTTATTCAGAAAGGAAAGTTAAATTTAAGATTTTTTTACACTTCTTCTCCAAAAACTGGAAAAACAAAAACAACCAAAACAACAAGAGAACCACAGCAAAACCAAACTTGTGTCTTCCTTGCACTGTTTTTAGTGAGAGAATGTCATTCCAAGTATATTTCTGTATTTCTTGAGGAAATAAGAAAATTGTCACAACTTTTTACGCCACAACTTATGACAGGCAATACATATTTAATACTCAATAAATAATATAGCTCAGTGTAGTTACAACTTGACATTCTGAAAAATGTGGTATCTATTGAAACAGGATAAAGTGATACCTACCACCAAAAACAGTATCTGTTAACAAGGTTATTGTGATAAATCCAAATCACAAAAAAATTTCTTATTCACAGATGAATTTTGTACTTAAAGCTTAGACTTTGAAAGGGTAGGGCAACAGGCATTATAATAAACCTACTACAGTACAAACTAGCTCTAGTTCTGCCCCTGGTGTTCTGATTTGGTGTGCCAGGGAACATCTGTGGGGCTTCATCTTCTTCATCTAATAGAATGAGGGGATTAACTGCAAAATTTCTAATGTCTTTCTGTTCTAACACTCTGTGAATCACATTGTTTCAGAAAACAGGTGCAGTAAGTCCCTGACGTTCAAATTAGTTCTGTTCTGAGAGTGCGTTCATAAGTCCAATTTGTTCGTAAGTCCAGCAAAGTTAGCCTAGGTACCCAAGTAACACAGTTGGCTATATATACTGTACTGTAATAGGTTTATAATATTTTTCACACAAATAATACATAAAAAACACAAAAAATAAAACATTTTGAGTCTTATAGTACAATACCTTGAAAAAATACAGTAGTCCAGTACAACAGCTGGCATACAGGGGCTGGCATAGAGTGAACAGGCAAGAAGAGTTACTGACTGGAGGAGGGAGAGGAGGTGGGAGAGGGTAGAGCTGAAGGGTCATCAGCAGTATGCAATGGAGGGAGAGCTGCAATTTCACTCACTCCTGACATTGATGGCACAGGTTCTGGTTCCTTGCTGGATGTATCTACACTTTTGAAAAAATGATCCAGTGATGTCTGGGTAGTAGCTCTTTTTTTCTCATTGTAGATGACACGGTAGCACTGGATTGCATTCTGTATGGCTGCTGCAACCTTCGTGTACCGTTCTAGGTTTGGGGCCTGTGCCTCAAAAACTAACTCAAAAAGTGCCTCCTCAAATAAAGAAAATCCCCTTGCCGTTTCCTGTGTCATGCATCTCTTTGGTTCTTCAGTTACTTCTTCCTCTTGTCTCTCTTTGTCCTTTCTCTGGGCCTCCAATTCCATCAAGTCTTCATTAGTAAGCTCCTCGTGTTGCACAGCAAGGAGTTCAATGAAGTCGTCCTCTTGCAGATCTAGCTCCACCTTCTTGCTGAGGGTCACTAATGAAGATCTCTTTGGACTCCTCATCCACATCCTCAAATCCATGGAAATCGTGAACAACCTGCAGGAAGAGGTTCTTCCAAACCCCATTCATGGTGACGGCCGTATCGTCATGCCGAGCAGAGTCAATGTTTTTATGGCCTTGTAGATGTTATAGTCCTTCCAAAGTTGTCACAGGGTTGTTCCTGATTCGTCACTCATCTTTACTGTCTGATGAAAAGTGTGACGTAAATAATATTTCTTGAAAATCACTATAACTCCCTGGTCCATAGTTTGGATGAGTAATGTATTTGGTGGCAGACGCACCATTTTGACGTTGGGATGAAAGTCGTCCATGCATGGGGGGTGACCCGGAGCATTGTCGAGCAGCAGAAGAATGTTGAATGGGACATCCTTCTCCAAGCAATATTTCTCTACCTCTGGGATAAAGTGGTGGAAAGACAAGTCCTGGAAAATGGCCTGTGTAACCCAGGTTTGGGGTTACTCTTCCACACAACAGGAAGAGAGCCCTTGGCTGTGTTTTTAAGGGCCCTTGGGTTCTCCGAATGATTAACTAAGAGAGACTTCAGCTTCATATCGCCGGAAACATTGCCATCAAACAGCAGAGTTAGCCTATCCTTTGTTGCTTTATAGCCTGCATCAACTTTTCCTCCCAACATGTCAAATCAGATATCTATAAGCTTACCAGGTTCTTTTCTCCAAACCCATTGATAGTGCGTTAGTTTAGACTTTTCTCACTTCACACTAGAGCTAGTATATTTGTGTTTTATCAGTATTCTCTGTTCAATTTTTTCCCTTCCCATTCAACAACCACAGTGAAGTCATAGAAATTATTTAAAACTAGAGATATGACCATTATTTTTCCATATTTTACCTGTTTAAAACTTTTCGCTATTTGCTGTTGCCTTACAGACAAGTCCAAATATCAGGGCATGAAAGGCTCTTTCTTTTCTGTACCTACTTCTCCAAATTCATCTATTGGACATTCCCCACCAGCTTTTAGAAGCTCCCCCATAGGCATACATACTACATATAATTCTCCAGACACAGAGTGCTATTTTTTGTCTCTATCCCTACACTGTTTATTTTACCTGGAGTGTCCTTGACCCATGATGATCAACCTGGTGAACTCCTCTGTATCCTACAAGACCCAGTTACGTGAACCTTTCTGTGATACTCCCCATAAATACAATTGATGGTTATCTCCTTGAGTTTCCTGTGCCTGTTTCCCCATACCTGGTCCAGACCTCATTTATCTTCTGTCTTTAACCATTTTTAATTTATATCCAAACCCCCTGTACCTAACACTCTTCCTGATAAATAATAGTTACTCAATACATGTTGGGTTAAACAATGAACCAAATAAGCATCCCAGCAAATAGTAGAGAAGTATGATTAATAATGCAACATATTTGCTGAGGATTTTGTGATCTTTTCTTGAGGCTCTTTTCTCCCCATAAAAATAATCTGTGAATAAAAGAATAAAGCAGGGGATAGTTGGTATTAAAATCTTGAGGAATAACGTGGCTGTCGATTGGAAAAGATCAAGAGGAGGAAGCTGGAGTATTTGGGGCACTTCTGAAGGGGAGATGGAGACCATCTGGAGAGGAGGATGCTGCAGGAATGAGTGCCAGGACATAGATAAAAGTGAATGGAAAGGAAATGGTGGCTGAACAACATCAAAGAGGCAACTCTACTGCAGAACTGAACAAGTAACTGTGTATTCACTCTGGCAGAGATACAAGTAAGTGGCGTTGGACAATGTATCCTGATGTTTATGACAAGGACTAAAAAATGGGGACATAATTTGGCTTATGACAGCTTCCTTCAGTGTGGCTGGGCTTATGTGCTTAGGACAAAATAATACAAAACAACAGTTATGTTCTGATGTTTTCAATTTCTCTTAATGTGAAAATGTTTCTAAATGTGTGTTTTCTACTTTAAATAACACTGACTTAAACTACTAATTTAAAGTAGCCCCTAGTAACATGTTTAACACTCTTTTCTCTTTAGAGAAATTCATCCAACTATTATAAGTACATTAAGAGTATTATTTAAGATGATATCTCTCTTTTCTGAAAGCAATCATTTGCATGTTTTGCTATGCATTTTTCTTAGCAGAGCTCAGGTAGACCTGTGTGTGGACAGGAAATTCATTCATGACTAAAACAAGACACTGTATTTGTTTGACTTATGAGAAAAGTCATAAATGCAAACGTCTTCTTCAACCATTTGTTTACAATTAATTGCTAATGATAGAAAGCTTTGAGAGCAACAGGAAGTAAAAATAATACAGGAAGAAAAAAGAGAAAAGAATAGTGTTAATAATAACAGTTGCAGATGGTTAGCGTTTTCCCAGGAAAGCATTGTTTTAAATTTCTGTTAAATCTTGCCAGATTTCGGGAGATTGTTTGATCTTAAGTAGAACATGTTGCCACTACTTCAGTGATAGTAAATGCTGCTGAAACATTTGCAAAATAAAGGTCAATACAATGGAAATGCATGAACTTATATGTTTAGGTGATAAATCCTTAAGTGCCATAAATAAATTACATTTTTTTTTTTTTTTTTTGCGGTACACGGGCCTCTCACTGCTGTGGCCTCTCCCGTTGCGAAGCACAGGCTCTGGGCGCGCAGGCTCAGCAACCATGGCTCACGGGCCCAGCCGCTCCGCGGCATGTGGGATCTTCCCAGACCGGGGCACGAACCCATGTCCCCTGCATCGGCAGGCAGACTCTCAACCCCTGTGCCACCAGGGAAGCCCGTAAATTACTTTTTGTGTGGTTACATTTCCAGAAAATCATGTTAGATCCTTCAGAGTATTCACACAACATCCATGATCTGAGTTGTGACATTTCTTGGATGGAATAAGAATTACCAAAAACCCTTTCAAAATGCATATGTACATATGTATTTTCCTTTATATACTTGCATTAAGTCCTTCCTTGTTTTATAAACAATGAAAACAAAACCAAGTAATAAAAGTCAGTAATTAATATTGGTGGTGATCTAGATACTGAGAGACTTTAATCGTGTAGTTTAAAGGAAATATTTCAATATGTTCTGGAGATGCTTGGCTGTTTCACATAGTGGTGAAATGGTGATCGGTTTACTGTCGTGTTACGGTCAGACATATTTGGCTTTTTATTTAAAGAATTTTAGAAAAAGATGTGATAACTCTCCATCTCCAACTTGAGGAGCTGTTAATCAATGAGAGTATGGTACCAAAACTAATTAGTGTTCATGTGTGAGTAGTAACAAATAGCAAAAATGGAAAACAAAAACACAAACTCAGCAACAAAAAAACACTGCCCAGTAATCTTTTGGCTATTAGTATAGTGCTTTCTGTTAATAGGAGTAGAGGGTGGGTATTTTGTCACCTTTCACTTTAAGAGAAATTCTACTTTGGTCTATTTGCAAATCCAAATAAAAACAATAGGTTAGTACTGTGTATGGTTTTGGACACTGACTTATTAAAGAGTATGAGGAAGAATCTAAAACAATTTTAAAGCTGTTTTAGAGTAAGAGGGGTTATTCTACAGAAATTCTTTGGAAGTTGTCTCTCTTGAATTTACAGTTACAAATTTATATTCCCTTTGTGATCTAAGTGGAAATGATCCATCTTCTGTTCAAATTACTGGTCAATATGTCAGTCAGATCAAATGCCACTTCTAAAATGCTAAAAAGTGCTTCTGAGGAACGGGAGATTTCTTTAACAAGACATAAAGTGCTTTTTAATCCATTTCTTACTTGTTAAAAGCATTGTGATTCTTACAGATCGTTCTATCATGATGTGATGATGTGGTTTTAATCCTTTATGAGAAGGGAAAACACATTGTGGAATTCTGAAATAAGTTAAGAACTGAGTCTGGGTAGCCTCCTTAATAGCAGCCCTACCCCAAATCTGGGGTAATAACATAGTCCTTCTGGAAATACTGTGACCAATGAAATAGGGAAGATTTTAAAGGAAGACTGTAAAAATATTTGAGAAATTCTTTTGTTTTTTTTAATGAATTAAGTTTTTAAAACTTGCTTTTTACTACGAAAGAATTTGGTTCCTCATATTCTAAATCAAGTCTACCAACTCCAAAATACCAAACCAATGACAGCCATGGGAACTCCATGATAAAGCAAAGATAATATTGCCTTGCGGAAAAGAATGTTTTATTTTTCATGTGAAAATTAGTTACCTCTGAGAGTAAGAGTGAAATTACCAATCTTTCCATGTTTCTAGTTACCTCATTTATTCCAGTGTTTGTTTACCAGTCTTTCTTCCCATTTGAGTTTAGTGACCACATCTTTGATTAAATTGAATGCAATTCCACCCATAGCTAAATGTTAGAGGTACTACAATGAGCAAAATCCTAATAGTAATGGGAAGGAATAGAGACTGGGGTTTGAGGTAGTGCCAAGGTCGTATGGATCTGCCTGCTGCATGGGGAATGAATTGGAGAAGGGCAAGTAGATTACATACCATACTATTGTAGTCGTCTACATATGGCATGATGGTGGCTTGGATGAATGTGGTCGTATTGGTGATGCAATTGGAATTGAAAAAGATTTCATGTGTAAAGTTGTAAGACATATTGAGTTGGATATGGGGGAGGAGGGGAGGGTGTGATCATGAGTGGTGCTTTGTATTACTCAGTAGCTGGGAGAGAATATTGAAAGTGGGTGAGGTTGAGGGTGGAGAAAATGGGGATAAGAATAGTAATTTAGCTTGGGGCATTTGGGGCATGTTGAATCTTTTTTTTTACCTTTATATTAAGACTCCATTCACATAGTCATGTCTCAGTAAAAGGTAAATAAATGAGTGAATTAGTGAGGATATGACCCACGTTTATATATTTATGACATCATGATGGGAAAAAAACAAAACAAAATTCTACTTTTCTCAGCATGTCATCACTCCTATTTAAAGCCATAGAGATATTTCATCATGGAGCCTTTCTCAATTAGAATTTATATATGATTCTCTCAACGAAGTAAAAAACTGAATTCTCTTTGCTTCTTGTCTTTTAAAAAATATCTTGTTTACTGTCATTTGATTAATGGCCCATATATGGAGCTTACTTCTTACAATTGTCCATAGTCTAATAGATCATGATAAGCACTTAATTTTGAGTATTTGGGTGCAAGAAGTTCCAAGCATGAGTAGAAAAACTTATATTTTTTAGAATTTCCTTCTTTCTTCCAGGGAATGTGTGGTTTTGCTTTATGAACCTTATAAGAGCCTTCTCTCCTTTATCTCCAAGCCCAGTAACTAATCTAAGAATCAAGAAACTTGACAGCATCCTCCTATCCCGTCCTCACCCCCACCCATGAATTCTCTTTTAAACAAAATATGAATCTAAAAACTACACCAAATATATTTGACCAAGGTTGGAAAAGAGTGTTAATTCTTTGGTTCTGTAAATGCTCGCAAAATGACTGAAAATGTGTGGTAATTATTTGAATACTACATTAAAGAAACCTTATTTGAAGATCCAGGTTGTCATTTCCTACTGAATTATGTACAAGTTCCTTGGCATAGCATTTAAAGCTTTCTACAGCATGTCACGGAGTGACTTTTCTAACTTTATCCTTGTCTAATCCTCTCTAAACCTGGGCTCCAGACAAACTAGACTGGTTTGTTTTGTTTTGTTTTGCTTTTGCGGTACGCGGGCCTCTCACTGTTGTGGCCTCTCCCGTTGCAGAGCACAGGCTCTGGACGCGCAGGCTCAGCGGCCATGGCTCATGGGCCCAGCCGCTCCGCAGCATGTGGGATCTTCCCGGACCGGGGCACGAACCCGTGTCTCCTGAATCGGCAGGCGGACTCTCAACCACTGCGCCACCAAGGAAGCCCCCACAAACTAGACTTCTTGTCATTCCCTACTTTTCCTAGTACTGTTCTCTAGACCCAGAATCTTTTACCAGGTCACTTTCCTTCTTGCTTTTCATTTCCTGACCATCTCCTATTCAAAGCTCTCAAAATTTTGATTACTTTTTTCTTTTAAGGCCTATCTCAAATGCTAGCTTCACCATATCAGTGCTTTTAAAATTTTTCTTAAAGCATTTTTAATAATTAGCAGGCTTATCTTATACTTTAACCTTGTAAAGTGCCTACTCATCCTAGCCTTTCTTATCATGGTTATTGTAGTGACTAGTGCATATCATGTAACCGATAAATATTTTTTAGTTAAGTTTAATCATCTCCACTGATAGTCCCTTTTTACGTTAGTTAGGCATTGGGAAATTATTCAAATCACGAAATCATCTTGTTTGCATAGACAAAGGTACTGCACCAGGCTCTCCCTATTATATTGCTTCATTAGGCCTCATTCACCAAACATGAGTTGAACACCTACTAATTGCAGTATTCTGTGTTACTCTGTCCTGGAAACAGGACCAAATATAATTACATAATCGTGTCAGGAAAAATAATTTCTTAAATAAAATAATTAGACTAACTTGATATCAATTAAATCTTGTCCAAGTAAAGAGTGAATATTCAGCTTTGTTCAATCTCGTGTATGCTGATAACGAGAGTTGATCCTTGCACTTGAGAAAAACAACACATATCTAACCCATTTATTCAGTAACTTTCTCAGCCAAATTTATAATTGAAGAAAAAATTTTCTTCTCAGCACCTTGGTTGTTTTGCAGACACTTCCAAGGATTTGGTTTCAGGGTCCCTGATTTTAGGTATGTGTCTCAGGATTGGTTATAAATAGGGCAGAAGTACAGCTGAAGTCTGGAGGCAGCAAACAATTGTGGAAAATCTGTGAAGTAATGTTGTCCTTGCAACATTTTCCAGCCTACTTTTCAGGACCCATGGGCTGCAGATAAGCATTAGGTACGTGTCCAAAACAAACTAGTGTTTTTAAGACATTGTCCATCCTTGGTGTAACTCTCTCACATATAACTAACTTAATAAAAATATGCTCCTTATTCATCATTCAGAAAGTTAGGGGTGTGGGAACAAACTGGGTATGTGTGATCTGACAGTTCACTGTTTTAATTTAAAATTTCCACCCAGCATTGCATTTACAAAATGACTGCATAATAATATGTAAGCCAAAAAAGTATAAGAAGTGCATTATGGGTAGGAGTTTATTTCTGTTATTCTTTTGAAATATTCAGCTGGTATTAAAAACAGATCTTTTGAGCTGGAACAACGGTGGTACAGGTAGACTTCTTACTTTTGGAAAAGATCTGGTCTTTAGCTTATGGGAACCGAGCCGAAGCAGATGTGAAAAGTTCAACTAAAGGAACAGATTAAACGCACTTTTGTGGTTGAAAAACCAAAACAGATGTTATTATTAAACCACAAAAACCTGGGTGCATTTAAGTAACACTAGGTGTCTGAATTTTAAATATGTATTTGAAATAATTAAAGCATTTAAAGCTACACAGACAGTTGTGTGCCACCAAACTCTTAATCTTCAAAGCAAGGAGTTTGCATATTAGGAAAAAAAACCCTTCAGGAACATTGTCTCTGTCATTGTGCTTGTCATCTAAAAATGAGAAAGAAAGCATCTGACAATGAAAAACAAAGGTGATTTTAAAATTTTTTTCCAAAGCATTTTGAAAACATTTATTTACATAATTTTTTATTGTCTTTACAGAGAAACTCAAATATCTAGAATACTGTTGTTACAATGTAAATCTTTGAGACAGGAATCAAGTCACAGAGCAGAATTAGGATGTTGCCAATATATGAATTCACAGACCATTGGTCAACTAACTGGAATACTTCCCCCACACGTGACGGCCTCTATCATGGGATATAAAATGGTGTGAGAGAGAAAATCCAAATTGAAATTGTCCCCAATGGCATGACACCTCTTTGATATTTAATTTTGATTTCTTAATAACTTTATGTTCTAATATGCCACCTCATCCTCTTCAACTCAAAGAGGCTAAAAGTCTGAGTCCAAAGGACACAAAGACCAGGTGTTATCCTTTGAAAAATCCTGTGCTAGAGAAAACCCAGCAGAGAGAGAGGGTGGTAAAGGAGAGGTAGCAGTGATTGGATTCATAGTTTCATCATTAGTCAGATTTCATAGTCTTTGATCATTAATCTAGATATGTTTCACACATTAGGCCAAAAGGGATGTATTTAGCTAAAATGGACATTAAGGGTATAATCTTTCACCTCTATTTAGAAAAATGAGTGTTACATGTTGTGGGATGATTTAGGAGAGAGCTGGGAGAATGCCAAGCTTCTGTATCATGTAATCTTCAAGTGCTGGAAGTGGAAGAGTCTCTATTAATTATCCATTCCCATTGGAAGACCTCTCTTTTCCACTTTGGGTCTCAAGTTGAGAGAAGAGATGAGGTGACTTCTAAATTGTCTGGGCATTTTTTTTTTTTTTTTTTTTTTTTTTTGCGGTACGCGGGCCTCTCACTGCTGTGGCCTCTCCCACTGCGGAGCGCGGGCTCCGGACGCGCAGGCCCAGCGGCCATGGCTCACGGGCCCAGCCGCTCCGCGGCACGTGGGATCCTCCCAGACCGGGGCACGAACCCGCGTCCCCTGCATCGGCAGGCAGACTCCCAACCACTGCGCCACCAGGGAAGCGTCTGGGGCATTTTTTCAAACCACATATGCTTTTCCTCTCTATTCTCTCTGCGTGAAAATTTCAAAATGTCTTTGAGATGATTCTAACTCCCACCTCTCATTCCCTCACTTTGCACCAACGACCTGACCTGAGCCCCTGTACCCTGCTTGACACCCCACTTCCACCCCGGCACCTTGAGAATCGTGCATAGTTTTTTAACATTCTATGTGGGAGTGACCACTGCTTTAGTTTAATGCCCGGAAAGATTCATGATATGGCCAGACTGTTACATCCCCTGCATAGTTTGTGCAAGAACTTGTACCGTCATATCGACTGCATATTGGGCTCATCATGTTCAGATCTTCTGGGTTAAATAAAATATATTATCACAATTAATTTCTTTTCTATTTTTAAATGTGGCTACTAGAAAATTTTAAATGACTTATGTGGCTTGCATTTGTGGCTTATATTTCTGTTGGACAGCTCCATTCTATCTGGTAATGAAAAAGAGATAGAGGGAGAGAGAGAAATACATGACTGCTTAGGGAAAATAACGTAATGCATTTCCTTACTTTCAGCAGTACTCTGTCCTTAGCAGCAACAGTTTTGACTATGTGTGAATTTCACTTAAAAACAGGTTAAGCAGTTAGCAATCAAGAGGGTAAGTAATCAAGAAATATCCCAGAGCAAGCATCTCTTGGGTGGCTGGGCCAGTAATAATGGAGAGGAGAGATGGCAGCTCAAAAGGATGCATATGACAGGATGTCTCTGCCTGGCCTCTGAGGACCATGTATAAGGAATAGTCAGCTCTGAATGATGTGACACTCTCCAGGAAGGTGTATTCCAGGTGAACGCTGGATGTGGATAATCCAATATAAGGAGTTCTTTTGAAAAATTGTGAAAGACAGAACATGAATAGAGAAATGAGAATACATGGGAGGGATGTAACTATCTAACGATTAGAAATCATTGATTAATTCATTACTTAATTTCATAAATATCCATGGAGCTTCTATTGAGGCCTATTCAAGCTTTTTTTAAGATAGTGGGGAGGAAACCAAAGAAACAAAATCTCTATCTCCATGATTTTTGCATATAAAGGGAAATAGAAAGATGATAAACAAGTAGACAAATGGTGAGTGCCTCAGGCTTTTCTATGAACAGAAAGAAAATAGAGCAAGAGGATAAAGAGGGAGGGCGTGTTGATTCAGAAAAGGTATTTAAAGAATCCCTTTTTGAGGAGGTGGCATTTGAGCAGAGATCTGACTGAAGTGAGAGAACAAATCATGTGGGTAACTGTGGGAAGATTGTTCCAGGACAGGATAGTAGGCATTCAAAGGCTCTGAGGCAGGGGCTGTGTGGGTCGTATCTGAGGAATAATAAGGGCACCAGTGAGGGTTAGAGAGGAGAGACAGAGAACCTCGTAGGAGGTGAGGCTACAGAGGAGATTGGGATCAGATTGTGCTTTACCTCAAAGGATAAGGTAAGGATTCAGAAGTCTGTTCTAAGGGAGATGGCCAGCTTCTGTAGAGCTGTGAGCATAGTACTGATATCGTATGGCTTCTATTTGGAAGACTTCCTCTGACAGTAAGTGGAACACAGATTCTAGTGAAGCAAGAGAAGAGGTGACTGGTGAGGAAGCTGTCTGCATAGGCTAGATAAAAGCTGGTATTAGTTTATACTTAGATGGCTAGGAGTGGAGGTAGGTAGAAACGGTTGATTTTTGAACATATTTTGAAGTTGAATCAAAGGGCTTCCTGGTGTGTTGTATATGTGGGGGAAAGAAAAGAATGAAAGTTAACTCCAAGGTTTGGGCCTGTGTAGTTATAAAAATGAAATCACCATTTATGAAGACAAGGAAATGTGTAATAGACAGTAATAGGCAAAGAATTCATGTTGTAATTTATAAGGTATCCACTGAAAGGAAAGCTAGAAATGTACAGCTAGCAAAATAATAGAAGAGAGAAATAAAATGATTAGAATATTTGATTAATTAAAAAGAAACTTCAAGAAAAATGTATAACACAGGTAGATCAACTAGAAAGCAAATAACATGAGGGCAGACATAAACCCAAATATCAGCAATTTCTTTATATGAAACTAAGATGACAGTATGGTTAACAGTATAAATTGAGAAGAAAACCCTGGAGGAGGAACAGATAGGAAAGAATGAAAATTAGAATTCAATTTTAGGTATGGTAAGTAGAGATGATTAGTTACCACTTGAATATTGAAGTCTGGAGTTCAAGAGAGAGGTCGAGGCTGAAAATGTCAATTTGAATCACCAAAATTTTCCAACAGTTAAGAGTCTAGGGCTTCCCTGGTGGCGCAGTGGTTGAGAGTCCGCCTGCCGATGCAGGGGACACGGGTTCGTGCCCCGGTCCGGGAAGATCCCACATGCCGCGGAGCGGCTGGGCCCGTGAGCCATGGCCTGTGCGTCCGGAGCCTGTTGCTCCACAACGGGAGAAGCCACAACAGTGAGAGGCCTGCGTACCGCAAAAAAAAAAAAAAAAAAGAAAAAAAGAAAAAGAGTCTGCATTTCAAAGTCATATTTTAATAGTGACTAGGGGACCCATTAAATGTGTATGTAGAAGATATGATTTAAAAGAGATTCAAACACCTTACTGATACTTGTATTAATAAACTTATAAGATTTCTTTCCTTCTGGGATTCCATGTACTATCAAGAAAGTATTTCAGTAAGAGGGATTTCAGACTAGACAGTTGCTTCGTCCCTTCCAAATCTACAGTTCTACCTTTATAATGATCATGAATCCGTGGTCATTCCAGGTGAACCATTTTATTTCTCCACAATAAAAAGTTGTTTTATTTCATTTAAATCATATGAAACAACTGAAAACTACTAGCTCTTAAACACCTTTTTTTTTTTTTTTTTTTTTTTGCGGTACGTGGGCCTCTCACTGCTGTGGCCTCTCCCGTTGCGGAGCACAGGCTCCGGACGCGCAGGCTCAGCGGCCATGGCTCACGGGCCCAGCCGCTCTGCGGCATGTGGGATCTTCCCTCCTGGACCGGGGCACGAACCCGTGTCCCCTGCATCGGCAGGCAGATTCTCAACCACTGCACCACCAGGGAAGCTCTCTTAAACACCTTTTAAGCAACTCCAAGTTGCCTTAAGACTCATTCATTTACCTTGATAAATGCCACTGAGGCAATCACTGATAAAATTTATTTTGCTAAAATTTTATTATGTTAAAAATATTTGGAGACTTGAAAAAATTATATATGTATTTGAAATTAGAACAGTGGGATTCAGTTTTATTTTTTATCTGTAACTTTTATTATCACCTTATCACTACCTTTCTAAATGTATCCTTACAAGTTAAATTTAAAAGTGCATTCCTACTGCGTAGTTGTTTTTTTTGTTTGTTTGTTTTGTTTTTTTTGCGGTACGCGGGCATCTCACTGTTGTGGCCTCTTTCGTTGTGGAGCACAGGCTCCGGATGTGCAGGCTCAGCAGCCATGGCTCACGGGCCCAGCCTCTCCGCGGCATGTGGGATCTTCCCAGACTGGGGCAATCAGCAGGCAGACTCTCAACCATTGCGCCACCAGGGAAGCCCTGTGTAGTTGTTTTAGATTAGCTTATAGATTCTCATTATTCTAACAGTTCTTACCATTATAGTTCTTGATTTTGGGTTCATCTTCAACAGGTAGACTTTTTCATGTAAATGTATGTATTTGTCTCACTGAAATTAACTGATATTTGGAACTGAAATCCACAAGTTTATATTTTGATCTGTTGTTACAGTTCTTTGCAATTCTTGATTGTTGAGATCTGTTTATATATTGACTATGTTCCAACATGTTAGTTCTCTTTCAAACTTTGTTATTATTTTAAAAAATGAATTCATTTCTTTCTGCATCTCTTAATCTAAACCATACCCAAAACCTTTTAGCAGAGATAAGAGAACAGAAGCCCATATCATAGCATGCCAAATATGCTTCTTAGCTTGATAATGATAAAGTGACTTCAGTTGCATTTCACTAGAGATGAATTTAACCTACATTAATTCAATTGTATTCTCTACACAATACAAATAAGAATGGGGAGGATCCAGAGAGGTAGAGAGAAAGAGACCGCTGTACATAATAGAGACTCTACTTCCCTTCATTCTCCTCAATTGATGTATGCCTGGTAGTTTCAGTTCTCATAGGATTCCTTGTTTTCATGAAGTTCTTTGTTTGATCATTTTGTTAGTCGATTGTGATTCTAGTATTCAGAGATTTCAGGGAGATATACAATATGGTTTGTAAACATGAGCCAACTACTTCATCTAATGCTCAATCATAGAAAAAATTATTAGTTCCATAGCTAGAGGAAAAACTGGTTGTGTTGTTTTACTAAGATACATTAAAAACTATTTCAATTTTGACTACACAGTATTATTATCCTACAAATAAAATATGAAAACTTCAACAAGATACAACTCCCCTTAACTGTACCATGATTTAATTCAAAATCTTCATCTTATCAGTGAAGATGTGATGTGTAAGTTTTGATGGGAGTAAGGACATAATATTATTTTGCTTTTTCCTACTGTCCCAAACTGAAAACATTCCTGTAACATGAAGTTAAGTTATTGAAATGTTATTTATTACCTGTATATATTTGCTAGCACCTAGCTTTCCCTTTTTTTGTGAATGTGAATTATTTTTTGTGTACATTTAGCTTTCAATATTTTCTAGAATTCCTTTAAAACTGGGTAGATTTTTTTTTCACAGATTCAGATAGTCTGGCATAAGCATAGACAGTGGTACTAGATACTTCTTAAGTGGAATTTTTAGTTCTCTCATCCTGCTAAGTGCAATGCTTAGCACTAGCCTTTTCTATCTCCACTCATGCAGTTCTTCTTCTCCACAAGCCACGGTTCATTCTGCCTTCAAGACCCTGGCAAAGATTCATTATTTTCATAAAACTTTCTCTGAACAATAATGCCCTATGCTAAAAATTTCCTCTCATAACGTTTTCATCACGTAAAATAATCATTCACTGTTAAAAAAAAGTCGCCTTATAATTATTCATTCAATTATTATTACTATTTGTAAATATGCATTAAACTTACTTTAATTCAGGTGTCATTTTAGGTATTGTGAATACAGCAGTAGCAAAATAAACATTCTTATAGTCTAACATAGTTATAAAGATCCTACATTCAAAAATGTATCCACAATCAAGTGGACTGAGGTTTAAGACAGAGAAGTCCTTGATGCCATGACAACATGCAGGTGGGTCCCTTCCCTGGCCACACATTGGAACCACTCATAGACCTTATAGAAAAACAACTATGGTTTGGTCTTGTGCCCATGGTCAAATTTACCTGGTGTAGAGTAGACCTGAGGCATGAGTAGTCCGACAGTTCCCCAGGTGATTCTGATTTACAGCCAGGGTTGAGAACCACTGGTCCCCTAGCTGAATGCCTGCTGGGAAGCCTTAGTTTATAGGGTACTGACACATGTCCCTCTGATCAACCATCAGTACCTCACTGGACTCTTCAACTTTTCACAAAAGATAGTAATAGTGAAAGAAGTTTGAAAAAAGATCTGGTTCATTTCAGCCTCCGTTTTCTTGTGGGATCTTTGGTGTCAGTAAGTGATAAACCTGTGGATTCTCTGCTATGCAGCTGCTGGGAAGAGCAGACTCTGAAATTTTTTATCTATAACTCAGTTAATAAACTGAAGACCAGGCATCAGTGATCTTCATCCTCATGGAAACTGAATAGCATTAATTTTATTTCCTTCACCCACCCCACATAGAAATGTGATGCTCTTTAGGCTCTATCTCCAGGCTTCCTTCAATTTTAAGGATGTTTTTCTGGGCCCAGGTGCTTTAATTTTTTAAATAAAACAATGAATAAGTTGTGTGTCTACTCTGGATAAAATAGACAAATAACCTTACTAGTTAGCCAAATATACACTTCTGAAAAAGAAAAGAGAGGCATTTACTGTCTTAAGTCAGGCTAAAAATATTATTTAAGGTACACAGGTAATTGACAAAAACAAGTTTTCCCTCCATTCACCTTTTATCTGGATAATTGCCTAATTTTCCCTCTCTTCATTATCCTGTCCTGCTAATTTTGCTGCATACCCAACCTGGCCTTACTTTTTGTGGTATTAGCATTTTTTTTTTTTTTAACTAGGTACCCTTCAAATGTTAAAAAAGAGACTATACAATTTGCATCACAACTTAAAACTATTAGAAAATAGCAATTCAGTAGTTGGGACAATGCATTTCAAAACACCAAAAGATAACAGGTTTAGAGAAATGGGCATATGTTAGTGATTACGCAATCACTCATTTCCCACAGATTTCTTTTTATAGGAAACTTTGGAAAATCCCAGAAGAACTGACCGAGTCATTTAAACCACAACAGGTTCCTTTCAACATCAAAATCATGGGTAGGAGTGGGAGAGGAATAGTTTTCTTTCTTTTTTTTTTTTAAGGCATGGACAGCCTGGTTTTGAGTGTGCAAAGCTGTGGCTTCCCCTCCTGTAGACGCCTTCTGAACGGCAAATCTGACTTCCTCTTCAAACCAAGGCATCCTGAAAACATCCAGGCAAAGGAAGCATTTTTTCACCATGACATGGGAAAGGGCCACAGAGATCCAAGTGGAAACGGACATTTCATGTGAGTGACTGTTTCTATCCCAGCTTGGCTTCCTGCCTAATTCAACAGACACTTAGGTGGCTGAAGGGGGAAATTTTTGTTAAAGTTAATCCAGCTCTGAATTGGACACAGAGCTTTTTGACTGGTGGCCGAGTTCCTTGTGCTAGCTGGCAAAATTAGCAAATTTTTCTTTTAGTTGTTGTTGTTGGGTTTTGAAAATACTTCATTTCCTGGCAACGGTTTTTTTTCTCTAGTAGATAAAGGGAAAGATCTCTTCCATCTACACTTCTATCACCTTAGAAGCTATATTCTCAACCAGGCAGGATCCCCTGAAGACTCACTCTCAGTCTCCATGGCCTTTTGACAGCTGGCTTATAGCCAAGTGGTCTCAGAAAAGTCCTCCCTTCCCTGATTGTGTATGTCAGTGGGGGTCTGTTTGCTATCATCAGAAGGTTCATCTTACACGTATGACCATGACAGCCGTGTGTGTGTGTGTGTGTGTGTGTGTGTGTGTGTGTAAGAGGCAGGCACAGTGCCTAGTTTTAAGCTTTCAAGAATACTCAAAGACTGATTAAGAAAATTAGAGATTAAGGTGGCACTCCTTCCCCTGTTGCTCTCCAGGAAGCCATAAAAAGTCTCATGTTATGGGCCACATATCATATTGATGTAACACACACCACTGTGTTGATCAAAAATAGACAGTCTTCTACACTGGTGGCAGAGTGAATTGACACAATTTTTTTGGACGGCATTTTAGTACAAGTCAAGAGCTTTAAAAATGGCATATCTATACTTAAGAATTGATCTCAAGGAAATGTTCATAAATGCACAATAAGATTTATTAGCAATGACTTTTATTGTAAGATAAAAAGTGAAAACAACTTAAGTGTCTAACATTTGGGGAAGGTTAATCAACTAGAATATGTCCGTCTAATGGAAGATTTTGTAGTTATGTTTTTAAAGAAGATCCACTGATATGGAGTAAGATTTTTGATATAATGTAGAGTAAAAGAAGAATAGAAAATTGATACAGTTCAGTGACAAATTTATATAAATATGTATATATAATAGCATAGAGTAAACAACTATCAGGAAAGATGCCAAATTGTAAAAGTGGTTTTCTTTGTAGCTTGGCATTTTAGGTAGAATGGTTGGATGGATGGATGGATAGATAGACAGATAGATAGATAGATAGGTAGAACAGCATTTTATTATATATTAAAAATGTTTACCCAATCTGTAAATATTACAGATTACTAACATATCCACATCCAACTGCATATAGGAAAACATCATCTTTGTTTCATAAGTCTAATCTCCACAGAATAGAAGTAGCTTAAAAAAATATAAGAAATTCTAGACAGAGAGGTAAGAGACAACTTTCCTCTCTCTACTTTCTCAAGGAGAAAAGATAAGTACAGAGAGGTGATCTCTTTTATCAAGGTTGAAGTTACTTTGTGATAAAGTCCAAATAAGTCCTAGCCCCAAACTCTTTCTGACATGCAACAGATTGATTTTATTGTTAATGTTGTTCTTTGTTTACATGTAGGTCATTGATTTTGATTAGCATTTGAATTATTTGGTTGGAATATTTACCTCCCAAATGTTCACCTGTTTCTTGATATCACCAGTGTTTGATGTTCTAAATTCAAAAGGGTTGTCAACAATATTAACAGCAACTTACACATTGTGTAGATGATGTCTGATAAGTGTTGGTATGCAGCAAGACCTTCTGTCTTAGAAACTGTTGCTGTTTATGCATCTGACTTTTAACATGGATAATTTTGAATTAGAGACTGTCTAATGAAGAATGCAAGGAAAATAAACCAAAGTTAATGATTTCCAATTCAGTAACTTTAAGTAAGATATATATTTTTTCTGCACCAGGAATAGAACCCTGTAAGAATTCAATAAATACTCATTCATGGAATCAGTAAATGCCTGTTTTCAGAAACATTTACCTGATAGTATAGAATTATATGTAGTTAGAATTGGCAGCAATATTTAATAATTCACACAGGTCCTAACTTAAATGGTATGATAAAATAATACTTCCTGAAGCACAAGAGTAGATTTATTTTGGTTTAAACTTGTCCTTTTCCCAATGTATAGCTCTTATGCTGCAGAAATTAACTGTGAAAACATCACATAATACCTATCTGGTATTATAACCTTCTCACAATTCAGTCAGTGAGTATTCACGGTTTCTAAGTAGGGAATGTTTAAGGTAATGAGTTCTGAATAATATTTATTAACTATATTTTAATGACCAATCCTTTTTATTGAAAATGTTAAAATCTTTTAGAAATCACTTTATAAATGTGGTTTTAATTCTTTTACCATATTCATAGGCCACTGGTTTCTAAAGAAAGAAGATTAAATGATTCAGGTTTGGGGGAACAAATCACTGTGCTAATCTTCAGTTTCTCTTCTTGACGTGGCCACTAATGTCTAATCATAGAAGCACAGGCCCCATCACAGTACTGTTTTCATTAGTGTGCCACTGAATTATTTGTCCGTGATTGGAAATCTGGTATAAGAAACACACCAAGCTTCAGCACTTTCAGAAATGCACTGGCTCTTCTAAAATAGTTCACAGAATTGGCTTCATGAATTCATGAAGAGCGACAGAATGCCATCATATAGAAGGAATTCAAATGTAAAACAGGAGCCTTGGGAAGCATGTATAGCCTTATTTTCAGAATTCCTAGAATTAAAGATTCAGGATTCTCTATGACATGGACTATTGAAAAACCCAGAGCAGGATTGGTAGACCTGTCCCAAGTGGTAGAAGGGGTTTAGTTTGACCATAAAGTCCCTTTAACATTTTAGGAAGTATTACTTAAAAGCCAGGTTTTCAGCTTCCTTGGATAAATTGAAGGATCTGGTAAGATTGAGTTTTCTTCCTCTCAAGGCACTAGTCAGCTTGTCCTGGGTAGAGAGAGGCTGCCTGTTTCCATGAGGCAGGTGCCCTTCACTGGCTGCACTCCTCCTCTGACCTTCTGCTTCACTTGTATAATAATATATTTCCTGCTTGATCAGTATGGAAATTTCTTTTTTTAAAATTACTGTCAAAGGAATAAAGCATTACTGGTGCTCCCTTCTGCCCCAGATATGTTTTGTAACTTGACTCAACATTGAATCCCATGTTGCATTGGAAAGGACACTGAAATTTCAATAGGTAAGTATCTTTTATATCCTTTAAAGTGTGAATTATAGACTGTCTTTATTCATTTTATCTCTTCTTTTTATTTTTAAGAAAATGATGCAAGGCTTCTTAACCAGTTTTTTCATGGCTACTGCAGTTTTTACTTTTCTCCCTTTTTTCCTAAACTCTTAAAACATTTTTTTTCTCTAAGAATTTAGCTCTTAAGTTTGGCACTATTACATTGCTCTAGAATTCAGTTTAATTCAATGTTAGATATTTTTTCCATGAAGGGCAAGGACAATGCCTTTTACTAATATTACATATATTACTGATATTTTTACTAACATAACTAATGGTATATGTAGTAATATTAATTTGCTGACATTTCTAATATTACAGAACCTACCGAATCTGCTGCGTGCATAGCAGACCTGAAAGTGTATTCATTGACTGAGTCAGTATTTCCACTTTACTATTTAACCTAAAACATTCATTTTCTTCAGCATGAAAACAATATGTTGAACTCTAACATATCATCCATAATACCTAGCAAGTCAAATAATACAAATTCCTCTTTCATGTACTCAGGAAGGAGTATTTCTAACAAATGCATAGTATAAAATATAAGTTCCTGCCCTGAATTTCTATTGCCGTATACGCTTCTTCTTACTATACTGAGCCAATGTTTTCCTCTTTTAATTTCTCTATTAACTTTAATTAGGCTCATGAGTTTGCTGGCCAGGTGGGTTTTCCCTAAACACTCACAACTCTGTTTTCCAGGCTAGCAGTAGAATTAAGTTAAGCTGCAGATTTGAGGCCGATTCTAACATTATAAGCTGTGGAAGTTTCCAGTGCCACAGCTCATTTCATCCACTGAGGATTTCAGCAGGCTGCACTTTTAATAAGCCAGGCTCGACATTTTTCAAGGAATACTTTGGGATCCATTTTTGAAAGCAATATTGGTTATAATTCCACAGCTGGAAGATTTCTGAGGAAATAATGTTTGTCCTCTTGAAAACATGCTTGGCCCATACGGCATAAAGAACATAACAATTCTGAGCCACCGATTCTGAATTTTACTGTAACATATTTCTAATATGTAATTTTCTGACAGCATCATCATGGGCACGTGATAGAAGAATCGTAGGATTAATTCCAATTCAGTCTTTTATTTTCTTTCATTTTATTTTGTCTTCTAGGAAGGATAAACTTGCCTATGTTATTTATGTATTTTAGTGAATTAAAATAGATTTCAGTTGTAATTTTCTCATGAAAAATCTTAAAAACGGAAGAGAACAGAGCTGAAAATCTTCCTGCGATCCTATAGGGCATTAGATCGACTCAGGTACTGGCTGCTGGTTTAATAAAAGGATAGGATTTCCATTTACTCCAGGCAGGCTTAATGTATTGATCTTAGAGTGAGACAGTCAGAATGAGTCAGGAGCCAAAGAATACACTTTATAGACACAAATAATCGTAAATTCAGAATGTCACCTTTAGGCAGAGGCATTTTTATTATTGTTAGTGGAGCTGCTGAGTAGGTTTGATGTTTTATTCTCTTGAGGACTCAATGTTCTCGAGTCCTGGAGCCCTGTCTTTATCAGGCTCACAAGGAGGGAGCCCAGCCAAACTTGCTTCCTATACTTCTCTATGATTGATAGCAGATGGCATGCTTTAAAATAAACCTATCCATTAGCAGTCCTCAGTGTTTTTACTTAAGGCATTTACAACTGTCTCAAGCAGAAAACACATTCACTCCATGAGTTAGTTTCAGTCCACAACAGCTGTACAGGTGCAAATCTCTCATTAACTCTTAAATAGTGGTGAAATAAACAATGGCTTTTTCTCTGACTTTATTTAAGGGAGGATACTTCAAAGCTGCTGTGGAATTACTCTCCTCCACAACAGAGCTTCAAAGGATAGTTTTATTAAAACTGAACAATATTATGCAATGATATGCTAGTCCAAGGAATGTACATATCACGTGGTGAATGTTGTAGTTTAAAAGTTTGTTTCTATGCACACAGATTTAGTGGTAAATTACCAGACTCTCAGGAGTGTTTGTGAACAGGGAGAAAAGAATGAAGATCTCATCAAGGGTCCCTGGCAGTGCTCAGGCTCTGCTTACACACACCTCTACTCAGGCACAAAGTGTCCCATCCTCCTCCTCTCCCTCTCCCATTGCAGAGGGAAGGTGGGGCTGAGCTTTCACCAGTAAGCTAAGTTAATGGTTTGTTTTTAGGCAGCCATTTGAATTTCCTTGCCTATTGGTAGTTAGACAATAGCAACATCATTTTCAAAGTTACCCACATTGAACACTCGTGAGATGGTTGGCCTCAGGATTTCGATCTGTGCTCAAGAGGAGAAATAAAGCTTTGTAGTTTAAAAAGTCTTGTTGTTAACCCTGTCAAACACCTAATGGTACTTATTTTGTTCCAGGTATGGGTTTCAAATCTTAATAAAAATGAATTTCTTAAACCTTATCAACAACTTGAGAAAACTACTATCACTATCCCTAATTTTACAGATAAGGAAGCCACTCTGCTCTGTGGTCTTTGTTCCAATTAAAAATGAGACCTTAACCATAGTAGTTCCTGAAGGAAGGAATTGAGAGGATGTGTTCTAAAGCACACTGCCTGCGTTCAAGTTTTTGCTTCAGCCTTTACTATCTGTATGACTGTGGGCATGTCATTTGATGGTCCTCTGTCTCCCTTTTCTCACTTCTTATAACTCTACTTTGGGCTAATAATACCTACCTAATATGGTTGTTATGATGATTGAATAAGTAAATGTACGTGTAATGCTCAGAACAGCTCCTGGCACTTAGGAAATGTCATGTAAGTTTTAGCTGTTGTGCTGTCAGCACCATCATTACCAAAGTTATCAAATTGACATCGAGCCCTTAATATAAATGAGTCTTCTCTGATTATCTTCTACATCTGGGACTCTGTGTTTTGAAAATTTTAAATATCCAAACAAAACAATTCATTTGTTTTTATTTAACACTTTATTACTCAAACACATACATAGTTGCCAGTCAGAGACTCTTATCAGCATGAAGTAATAAGAGTTTTCATACAAAGTTGATAAGATTTTGCCCCAAAGTAGCTTGACACTCTAGCCTTAGCAGCCTTATTATTGGTGGGTGTGTTATTCCCTTAGGCCTTATGAAATAATGAAACTGGTTAATGGAGCCCCTCATTACCTTCCATGGGTCCCCATGGGCCTATGCTGCCATGATAGGTAAACCTGAGCCAAAATATCTCTTCAATGGGCAGTTGGAGAGGCAAAGCTGTAGAAGTCATAAGATATGCCCTATGACTACCCCATCCCTTGCTATTTTTTAAAAAGTGTTGTCTGCGTTAAAGGATTTTCGGAGAAGGCTCACATAATAGAGACTTGCCGTTGATTTTCCAATGCACATATAGTACAGAGAGTTCTGACAAATATGGTGGAAGAATCCAGGTGCCCACGAGGCATACATTACAACCCATCCTCTTGGTTTCTGCATGTTTCTTCACCAGGAGCCTTTTGTAGACGTTGTTTTCTCGACTTTGTTGAGTGTACTCAAGTAAGTTTTAAAATAAGTATATCTGTATACGAGGTGAAAGAAAACCTAGATTATGTGGGGAAATTTAAGTGAAGAGCAACACCTGTTAGTAGTGCATTATTTTATGTTTGTATGGATATTAGATATTCAGTTATGACAATGGCAACAACTATTTGCTTACCTGAAATATTTCATTTGAATTTCTAAAAAGTAATTCTATATAGGGTGTACTTATAGAAGGTAAATGCTGGGCCAATGGATATTCCATACTGCTTGCTGTAAGCTTCGAGGGACTATGGCTAATAGTTTGAGGTTACTCAAGGGCACCATGGTGTGCATTTTCGAGGAATTTGGAATATTAATGGTTCCTCTACACTTCATTGCTAGTTTTAGTATCACACTGAATGGGATTAAGTCAGTGAGATTTATAAACTCTCTAAACAGAGAGAAAGAAGGCTAAAGAATTTGAAGCCTAGGAAAAACAGTACACTTATCAGATTTAATGTCTTAGAGAAATTAAGTTTTAGTAAGAAATTATTTTTCTTCCAGAAAGACAGATATTAGGGGCTTGAAAAGATTTAAGAATATATTTAAGTATTATGATTTTTTTTTTTGTAGAGCGAACTAAGACTATATTATTATAGTGTAACTGGGTATTAGTCATATCTATTGTTGAGTTCCAAACAGTCAGAATTTAGAATGCAATTGGTAGAAAGAAAGGGCAGGGAACTTGACATCAGGATACCTGCATTCTGCAAAGAAGACCAACCCGATATCAGTCTACCCTTAGGCCAGTCACTCTAGCTCTTTATTCGTAAAGGTAACCCCGTATCCCACCAATGCCTCAGATTCCTCAGCTATAAGTGAAGAGGGTTATACTGGATCAGAAAATCAAATAAATGGCAAGTGGGCTTGGATTTTCCTCTCCCACAGCCATGACGGGCAGCAATAATTGATTACAGACTCTTCCCACTGAGCCAGGTGAGGCCTCCGAATTCTCAAAGCCATGATCCAAGCAGCCTTCCTAAGGTCTTCATCACTCAAAGTGAACTTGAAATGAGACTTGTTGGCTATGTTAGTCCCTAAAATTCAAAAATTCTAGGTTAATAGTGTTTTTCACCATGAGGTGGTGCCTATGTTTAAATGGGCAGATGTGTTAAATGGAGAAATAGGTATCTTGGTGAGTATGGCATAAATACTGTTTTTTCTTTGTTTTTGCGGTACGCGGGCCTTTCACTGTTGTGGCCCCTCCCGTTGCGGAGCACAGGCTCCAGACACGCAGGCTCAGCGGCCATGGCGCACGGGCCCAGCCACTCCGCGGCATGTGGGATCTTCCCGGCACCGGGGCACGAACCCGTGTCCCCTGCATCGGCAGGCGGACTCTCAACCACTGCGCCACCAGGGAAGCCCAATGCTGCTGTTTTTATATTGCCTTCAACTGCTGCATTTCTATGCAGAATGCTTTCTTTTAAGGAAATTTTGACATCCTCGCACACTGATTCATTCATTTATCATTAAGGTTTTAAAACTGCTGAACCTGTTGTATTCCTTTTGTTTTTCACTTGGCCCCATGTTCGATATAACCTTAAAATACTTTCTGTTAGTTTATACCCATTGTATGTCCCCCTAATCTGATCCAAAAATTGTGTTCCTAATACTCCCTTCAATAGCTATTTATCCTTTGAGCCCCTTTTTTTGTTATTTTGAAAACTTGTTCTAGTTTTGCTGAAAACTTGACATTTGAAATCTCACAGTGGTGTATATCTGTCTCTATCCCCCTCTGGGGTTTGTTTCGCTGGAAAGTTTTGGAAGTTGAGGTTTATTCCAACTATGGCCCACAATTGGGTTCCTCTGCATTATTATTCCTGTGTCAGATAGACAGCAATTATCCAGAACTTTCCAATGTGAATAGCAGCTTTTGTAAATTCAGGAAATTATCTTTAGTTTATGAAACATTGATAAATATGGAACCTATTATATTATCTTAAATAACAGCAATTTCTTAATAATAGGTTGAGTTTAGTACCACTCCTTATAATAATTCTTCTTTTTAATATAGTTTCAGATGGAGAAAAAAACTATCCCAGTTCAGAACTTTATGCCTATTATACATTTTAATAGCATTTTACATTTTGCAGAGTGCTTTGTAGATCCTACTACTTGTGATTCATTAAGAAAATGTGGTTATTTGGATATGAAGATGCATTAGCACTTAGGAGACAGATATTGGGGCTTCTCTGACTCTACTATGATTTGGGTAACAATGACCAGTGGCCCCGTTTCTCTACAATCAAGCTTTCATCTCTGTAAAATGGGTACAGTAATGCTAATTTTGTTTGTGTGTATGGTAAAAAGAAATATTATCCTAGGCTATTTGCCTTAAGCTGTTCAAGAGAAGAAAGCCTTAAGTAGAATGCGGAGTCCTACTTACTGTGTCATCTAGGACAGTTTCCCACCCTCATGTTCCCTTTCTAACAGAGAAATAATGAAATTGTCTATGAGCCAGAGGAGTGGCTGGATAGTAGCCAAGGATTTGGGTTGAATCCCCAGTGGTGTTTGACATTTGTGTTAATCAGCTGGCTTTCTTGTCACCTGGAGTAATAAGTTGGATTTGTATGTTCAGCACAATGAAACAGGCAAACATTTTAAAAATGTTGAGCGTTTAGCAAATTAACAGTTATAAGACTTCATGTCCAAAGGCAATAAAGCATTGTTATACGATTAAAAATAAACAGAATTTACATTGATGATAAATATATAATTTAACTTGAGGAAAATGTGAGCAAATATATTAGCAATAATTAACACGTATACTTTAAATATTTTAATTGTTTTCCAAACTATTTTTTTATTGCACATTTACAACAGGGCAATCAGGGCTTTAATCAGCTAGGTTCTTAATGGCTGGCTATCAGATTTGATAAAAATCAGGTCAAAGGCTTGCTGGTACAATTTCTTCTTTGAGACATCTTCTTGTGACTACTCCCAGGAAGATTAACAAACAACAGCAACGAAACCACTTTATAATAAACAAAATAGTAAGATAACTTTATATGGAACCTTTATTTTCAAAGGATCCCAGAATGCTTATAAACTGTTATTCAAACCATATCCAGGAATCACTAAAGCTTGGCCACATTTTGGAGCCAGAAGGAGAGCTCAAATGTTAGTTGAAGAGGATGTTCCTGCTCTAGGAGGGGTGTGGCTTGCATGACCTAATAGGCGTTTTCTGGCTCTAATTTCTGCAGTGCTGCGTGGGTGGAATTCTTGTGTTTTGGAGATGCAGAAGGCGAGTCTGTATTGCTGCGGAAGGTGGGAAGTGAAAGAGAATATGGTAGTGGAAAGAGGCGGCATGGGAAATGGACTGTTTATGTTCCTGTCACCAAGTGGCAGTGACTACAGCACAGTCACCAGTTGTTAGGGCTCCCTGACCCTGGGGTAGAATAACTCAGTTCCAGGTGCCGTTTGAACCAAGTTACTTTGGTTGCCAAATGAAAAACTATTCTATGGGAATTTTTGCAGAAAAAAAAAGTAATAACAAGAGTCAGATGGCTCACATATAGAATCAGAGAATATTAGAATAGGACGGACCCTAGAGATGATCTAGTCAAAAACCTTTATTTTATCTTTGAGAAAACTAGGACCCAAAGACGGGAAGTGGTGAGAGCACAGCCTTAGATCAATATCAGCATCTTCCACTTGGAAGAAATCTTAGTGATTAGCTACATCTCCCACACTATTATGGAATGACTTCTAAAATCTTTCTAAAAGTTCTTTCAGCAATTTTGTTGACTGACAGGTATTTATGACCTCAAAGAGCAACAGCTCCCATTGTTGGAATTTTCCGCTTAGGAACATTCTTCAGAATGTCCATTCTTTCATATCTTTAATACACATTTATTGAGTGCCAATCATGTACCAGGCATTAAACTAGGCTTTGAAACACAAAGGAAAATAATACTAAAGCAATAGCTCCTGATATTTATTGGGAGCACACTGCATGTTAGTTACCTTGGGCTTTACAAGTTTTCGCTCCTTTACTTCTTGCAACAAGCCTGTGAAGTGGAAACTCTATTTTCCCCAGTTACAGGTAAGGGAGAGAGTACAAGTAGCTTGCCAAAGAGAAGCAGCTAATAGGTAGCAGAGCAGGAATTTAAGCCAGGGGTGATGGTTTTAGAGCCTATGCCCTTAACTCGAACACCATGCCACTTTAGGGAGCTGGCTAAACCATAAATGAACAATGCAATAATTGATTCTTATTAGAGTTAAATAAGGAGGGTTCTGTAAGAGGCTTAATGGGGGATCCCCAATAGCCAGAGTGGTCAGAGAGGACATCTTTGAAGGGAAGGAGTATTCCTAGGAAACGGTCATGAGAAGAGCCCTTGTCAAGGGAGGAAAAACTCAACGGCTTCCCCAGCGAGGATGGGAAGAACCTGATGGGTTTTGGAGCCCAAGCTTTCTTCCTCTAAAGTTCTCTAATTTAGTTGTACTCTTTAAGCTACACAGAGTAAAGTGAACCCCTCTATCATATACATTTGTTTTGGGATAAGTTAGGTTCTTTTTCTTGAAGAGTATTATATAAACCACTGATCAAATGAAAGGTAACTGGTAGTACCCACAATCACAAACCCTGTAAAAGGTCCATACTGCAGACTCTTGATTAATAAACTACCCTGCCTCCTAGTAGAGCAGTGAGAAATCATTCTTATCTACCACACATATCAAAGATGGGCCAGCTTATTAAACATATTCAAATGAAAATATATCCTGCATTATACCTCAAAAATACTATATAACTTAGAACATGCTGTAAGAAAAAATACACATTCTATCAGGATTGATTATGATCCTAGCACAAAATCGTATGCTTTCAAATAGTAATATTGATTTGATCTCCTACAGATAGCCTTCAAGGCCAATGGATTAAGATGGTAGTCACTTAAGAACACACAATGTGTTCATTCTTCATGTTCGGTTTCCCTCACACCATATTTTTTTTTTTTTTTTTTTTTTTTTTGGCTGTACGCGGGCCTCTCACTGTTGTGGCCTCTCCTGTTGCGTAGCACAGGCTCCGGACGCGCAGGCTCAGCGGCCGTGGCTCACGGGCCTAGCCGCTCCGCGGCATGTGGGATCTTCCCAGACCGGGGCACGAACCCATTTCCCCTGCATCGGCAGGCGGACTCTCAACCACTGCGCCACCAGGGAAGCCCCCTCACGCTGTATTTCTTTTCCTGAGGGATGGGACTGGTTGTCTCTCAGCTAAGGGTACCTAGGCTTGCACATCAAAAGTAGACCAAAACACTCTGTTACCTTAGGATAAGAACGAAGGAGAAAAAAAAGGCAAAGCTACTTAAGGAAGAGCTAAAGAATTTCCCAATGGAGGAGTATTTTTGAAATTAAATATTTCTCTATGCAAGTTGACATTTAAAATGCGTGACTTAAGAGAGATCCGAAGAAAATTGTGAGAAACATAACCTTAAATATTTTGGATCACATTTTCGTGAATTATGCAGCATTTGGGCACAACTCTGAGGAAACAGAAACACTCTGGGGTAATGATGAGTAGTTGTATGCACTTTATGTGAGCATGTATGCACACTAACACAGTTATATTTGTGGTATTATGTACTCGATATATAGACTATGTCTATGTACAGTTTTTTCCATGTCACATTACCATCCCTGGGACTAAACACTGGCTGTATAGAATTTGTTTTTATGAATGCTTCCATGCTGAACTTATGGATCATAGTTATTGGAAAGCACAAATGTTGTTTTAATTCTTACGGGCAGTCAAATGTCCTTTGAAAAGTCACCCTGGGCCCATCCATAGAAATGGCATGTTGTAGACTGGACAGAACAAAGCCCCAAAAGAAATAAAGTGAAACCATGTTATCATTGGCTTCCCTTTAAACATATTAAAAACTCTCAGGAGAGATAATCTACAGTAGGGAATAACGCTGTGCTGGCCCAGGGTGTACAGGATGACCTAATGGGTCTTTTCCATCTCTAATTCCTGTGATACTGCAGATCTAAGAGATGGAGCCAGTAATTACTTACAACATAACAGATTCCTCTCTCTCTCCCTCCCTTTTTTCCCCCTTCCCTGGAGTTCAGCAGAGAATCTCTTAAAATAAACAAAAACTGTGAGAAACTAAGAGAAGTCAGGGACTGGCCCACTTTTTAGAGGCCGAATGTGGAAAGTATGAAGCGCTGATTTGACTATGAAGGCTGGAAAGCAGAGGGGCCTGAGCCGTTTATACTACAGGCAGTAGTTAAAAAAGGGAAAAAAAAAAAAAAAAAACTTGAAAAACATGGGTGTAACCCTGGGCTTTGATAAAACTGGCCTTTCAGCCCCCTCTTGAGATTTGCACATCCCCAAGGGAAGCTGTGGTTTGGAATCAGATCGTGCATTTAATTTCACTCAGAGAACTTATTGGACTTGGCACCAAAAGAAAGCATTTGCAGTATATTTTTTGTCATGATTAGTGGCCCCCTCACCACAACATTTGATTACTTTGGAAAGGGAAAAGTTAAATCCTTGTAAAGTTGTGATTTACAATTTTCGAGCATCCAGGTAGGGAGCATGACTTCTGCCAGCTTGATCATGGGATCCACATTTTATTCTAGCTCATTGATGTGAGAAAACAAAACAGTTCTGTGGGGGAAATAGCCTTGGAAGTATATCCCTTGATTATCCTGGGAGATTTTCTCTCCACACTACATCTTCTCTCAGTCACATTGACTTTGGTATCGGCCGGAACTTGTAGCAAGAAACTGGCATGCGCTGGTTTACTTTTCATTTCTAATCTGTAGTACCTGGTATTTTTTTTATCGTTTGGTTTGTTTGCCCTTACAATTATGTAAATCTTGAGGCAAAGGAGTTAAAAGGAGTTTCTTATATTACACCTGAAAACAACTTTCACCGTTCATTTTTTCTCAAGCTTTACAGTTAAGATTGGAGATCTTGTGGGTGTCTTTACTAAAATATGTCCAAATAGCCAAAGGCAAAGGGAATGACCAGCTGGGTAGCTGATGAATATTTTCCTGGTAGATGTACAACTTTCCCCACAACTGTGATGCTTTATCCTTTGACATTAAGAACGCTGTTTGTAGAGGTGACATTCCTTTGAACACTCAGTGTTTTGAAATCGTGTCCTGCCGCAAGGACTCAAGTAGGGTAAGTCTGAGCATCGATGCTGAACAACAGCCAGGCTAATTAGATTCTGTTCTGGTGTCCAACACTGACATACAGTCAGTCAGGTCTTGAAATAAATCTTGAAGTGGAATTAATAATAATAAATTCCACTTCTACTTTTGAATATTTTGGTCTATTTCTAGTTGGATTTGTGCTTGTTGGAAAACCGTCTCTAATGTTTAGGCAGGGAGTTCTCACCATGCTTACTAAGTGAAAGCAATTTGCTGAATAATGTCAATGTAGCAATGTTAGTGGTATTGTTGGCAGAGGGAAAACACTTTTTCTTTCATTCTGGACTTGGACAGGAGAGAAAGATAAATACAAGAATTCCATTGGTGTTTGGGAAGTACTATACTTGTCCCAAGTTGAGTATGGTGGTTAAGGGAACAGATGAGTAAGGGCAAAGAGCCTGGGTTGTAATCCCAGCTGGCTGTGTGACCTGGGGCAAATTGTTTATCTTCTCTAAGCCTCAGTTTGTTCATCTGTACAATGGAGTAAGTAGAACTACTTAATTTGGTTGTTGAGGGGATGGAAGGAATTAATATAAATCTATCACTAATAGAGTAATGATTGGCACGTGATGAGAATTCAACAAGTGTTAGCTATTATGGCTCTTTGATATTGACCTCATTAGCAGGATGTTTCCTGGTTGTGTATTGTGATACATTTAGGTTCAGCTTCCCCGTGGAAGTAGAATATGAGATCTGCTTTCTCTTTCCACTCTCACTGATTTAACCACAGTGAGTCAATAACGGTTTTCTTATTTGTCCCCACCTTTGCAAAGCTATTGTGAAATTTGGATCAAGAAAATTTATTCTGTATCAATGAGGCATCTTTCAGTTGCCAGTGACAGAAAACCAACTTGAACTTTCTTCTATAATTTCTCACATTTCTAGGAATTCTGACTTCCTTTTTTCCTCTTCTCTCCTGCCCTCTCCCCTCCTCTCTCTCTCTCTCTCTCTCTCACACACACACACACACACACACTCACACACACACTTTTTTTTTACTCTCTCCCACCACTCTCCAAGATTTACTTTCCTCTCTGATGGATTCATTCTAGGCAAGCTGTCTCCACATGATGGAAGATGCCCTGTAGCATAGGTGATCTTACAGCTAGCAATCTTAGAGGAAACATATCAAAATGACGCGGCACAGAGACAATTCCCATAGTGAAAGCTAGATTTCCCCCCAAATATCGGTAATAGATGGAAACTCACAAGTAACTACCTGTGGCCAATTTTTCTCTACATATGCTCTTTATATATGAACAATTTTGTAATGCCCTTGACTAAAATAATACAACCTTCCTGTATATTATAAACACATTTACCCCTTCCAAAAGAGATAAAACTCAAATCTCACTCTCTTACTGCATCCCAGGTCCAAGTTCAGAATCTTTGAGGGATGTGTATTTTCTCGGAGTCTGATGCAGATGTAGCAATTTCATGGTTCATTCACTGAGTGCTAAATGGTATTTTCAATTATCTTCTCCACAAACAAAGGAAGAGGAAAAAGGGGATAAATCCATTAAGACTACCATTTAGAAAAGAGGAGGGGAAACGACTTACTGTACAGTGGTCAAGATTTGTTAGCATATACCATATTCTGTTAGACTAGATCAGCACGGTCCCTTCCTTCTGGTGGTGGGGAGGATTCCATGGTCCCCAATCTGGCTGCTCTGAGATCTGCTCTGAGAGATGTCCCTTGTGCATCGTTTATCATAACCTCATCTGAGAGGGCGAAGGTTCTCCTGCTGTGACAAAGTGATTGTAAGCAGCTCATGGCATCCTCACATGGTATCAGTGCCCTGGGGATTGACTCGGGAGTGGACCATTCCCCCAGAACTTTATTTGCCTAACTTTGAGTTTCTTTGATAAACACCATTAAAACCTCAGGAGGCTGTCTGTTGTTTTACTTTTTTTTCTCTAAGAGTTTCACATATTATTGATTGTAAGATGCACATTTTTTTTTTCACCTTTTAACATTGTGGAAATTGGGAAGTGTGTTGCAGTCAGTAGTAGCTTAGATTAGATCAAATAAAGGCGTTTCTAAAACCAGTGAATGACCGGAGTCAAGGGCTGGATTGTAGAACCTGTTCTGGGGGTTTCTTCTTTTTTTTTTTTTTTTTTGCGGTACGCGGGCCTCTCACTGTTGTGGCCTCTCCCGTTGCGGAGCACAGGCTCCGGACGCGCAGGCTCAGCGGCCATGGCTCACGGGCCCAGCCACTCCGCGGCATGTGGGATCTTCCCGGACCGGGGCATGAACCCGTGTCCCCTGCATCGGCAGGCGGACTCTCATCCACTGCGCCACCAGGGAAGCCCATGGGGGTTTCTTCTTTGAGTAAGAGTGTTGGCGTGTGTTGCCCACAGCTCCCCTGCTGCCTATACTGCTAAGAAATACACTAAAGAAGCCAAACATTTCTACACAATTCACTGGTTAGAGTGATGGAATATGGAGGGGCATAATGGACAAGGTCAAACACATTATCATACCCATTTATTATCTTTATGATTATTAAAATTTGACTATTTACTGTTACAATACCTCTGATGTTCATCAATGCTGTTTACCTTAGTATTGTCATCTCGGATATCTACTCCATTCTCTTCCAAAACATCTCTTGATACCACTTGCGGAGACAATCGAAGTTGGATTTGACTCACATGGTTGTGATCAAATCTGGCATTTAAGCTTTTTACTATGTGCTAGTGAATTATGTCTCTATTCATAATTTCTGCTGAAGTATTAAGTTGTCATTTGCATTTTTAAAAAAAATTAACATCAGTACAATCCTCATAGTCTTTTGCAGATTAATTGTGTTCTCAGACAACTATTAGATTTAGTATATTTCCAAGGAACAGAGCTCAGTCTCATTTGTGACCTAGGTAATTTATCAGTTTTCTCTCCATCCAGCCCTCTCAGTTCTTTGTCAATTTATTGTGACCACGTCCTTTTCAATCTGCACTTGAGTAACTCAGACCTCCCTTTTCCTTAAAACACACCTCTATCAAAACCTCCATCAAGAAATAGGGCTGGTATTAATTAGTTTTACTTTGGTATGACTTAAAGTCAATCCTAGTTGTGCTTTCCTTTTACACTGAAATAGGAACAGTGAGGATATTTCTCACTGAGCAGGCTGGAGAGTAGGCTTCCCCCTTTCCTCCTCAAGTACGGCTAGTGAAAATATTGCCCACACTGATTAAAAATAAAATGGAGTTTAGAGGACGGGTTAGATGAAGGTCTAGAACTATGTTTGCCAAACTTAATCATAAAATTATCTGGAGCATTAAAAAAAAAAAAGTTTCCTGGGCCCTCTTCCAGACTCATTCGGTCAGACTCTCTGGAATAAGGTCTTGAGAATCATTTTTAATGAATTCCCCAGGCAGTTCCTGTGTTCAGACAAGTTTGCCTAAAATAAGCCAATAATGGGAGGGGGTATAAACAGAAGAGAGCACAGTGGATGCCACAAGACACTACATGACATGCAAAAGGTTGAAACTTTGATGAATCTTCTTCAAGTACACTCATATTTGGTATAACCACTGAAACTGTTTTGTTCCTCTTAGAGTTCATTTTTCCTATGTTGTAATCTTTAATATATCCAAAAGGTAGGAGGTTGTATGCAGTTTGAAACCAGAGAGAACAAATGAGACTAAATTTCACAATATATGAATGTGAAGATTCTATGGAAGCAGGACACGTAACCAATCTGTGCACATAAACAATCCCTTGGTCTCATCTCATTTATCTCCCACTGAGTAACTTTACTCCAAATTTAGCATTTTTTTGCTTTCATTTCTTCATATACTTTAATCTTTTAAATTTTTATTTATGTACATATTTATTTATTTTCTCCAAATTTATTGAGGACTGACTGACATAAAATTGTCTATATTAAAGGTGTACAAAGTGATGATTTGCTATACACTGTAGAATGATTACCAAGATCAAGATAATTAATACATCCATTCCTTTACATAGTTACTTTTTTTGTGTATGTGTAATGAGAATGCTTAAATCTACTCCCAGCAACTTTTAAGTATACAATACTGTATTACTAACTATAGTCACCATGCTGTTTCTTAGATCCTCAGAACTTCTTCTTCTTCTAACTGAAAGTTTGTACACTTTTACCTACATCTCCCCCTTTTCCCTGCCCCCCCAACTCCTGGCAACCATTCTGAGAGCATTATTCTAAGTGAAATAAGACAGACAGAGAAAGACAAATACTATATGTTATCAGTTACATGTAGAATCTGAAAAAAAAAAAAGCCAATTTCATAGAAACAGAATAGAATGATGGGTACTTTAATATGAGATGATTTTGCAAGTATTTTTATTACTTTAGTGAATGGCAAATTTACAGGTAAAAATGATGAATACCATGATATACATGATCTTTTATAACTTTGTACTATTTAATATTTTTATGCAAATATAAGCTTTGTATATTCTGTACAATTAAAAGTATTCTAACATAACTGCTGAATTAACTCACCATCTACATAGGTGACGTTGAAATGGTTAAAATGAATTCCTTTACATAATTTAAATAATGCTATGCTGCAAATATCTTGGCAGAGGGATAAAACTACAATAATAAAAAATTTTGACAAGAGATATATTCTAAAGTATAATGGTCCCTTATTTAACTAGACCTTTCTATAAGAAGTATTCAAACCACTAGTCATTCATCAAAAATTTCTAATGTTAATTATTTAATTCATATCTTTTAGATGGGCTATAAACTGGCTTAGGTACATAAATTCTGTATTCCATTTAGTCTCTGCTTTGTAAGTCTGTGGCCAGTTACTAGTGGCATTTCTGTTAGCCTGAAAAAAGAGACCAAACCCTCCAGGTCTGAGATCATCAGTCCTGTGTCTTTCCAGATCTCCTTGTGTATTTGTGAACCCAGCAAAGAGAGTTAAGCCTATTCTCCTAGTTGGCAGAAACTTGGTAGTTTAAAATTACATACTGACTCTGGTGTAGAGACACAAGAAATTATAGAGCAGACATTGTCCAGGACAACGTATAATTTAAAATGTACTAAAGAATGTATACCGCATGGCAAAGTAAGTGAAGTGCTTCTTCAAATATAAGTGTTTTGCATAGAAAGGCAGTAATTATCCACTCCTAGGGAAATGTTTGCATTCACTCTAAATCAATATTTACTATTCATTTCTTGTGTTCAACAA